>NC_073262.2:66277500-66470000 GCF_029289425.2 Pan paniscus
CACACACTAATTTTATATTTATATATATATATTAGAACTTTACTTTAGTGGCCTCAATAGTTCAACAAGCTGCGTCCCTTTCACTTTGCAAAATACAGATTCAATGATCATGCTACCCAATTCTTGCTAAGAAACATGAGAATGTTGAGTACAGAAGTCTCTTTCTGCTTGGAGTTGGATACATTTTTAGAGAAAGAAATTCTAAATGTCTCTAAAAACGTATTTTCCAACCCACAAATATATTTAAATTTACAAAGACCTATTATAGGAACTAATTTGGATTTTTTTTGGATGTGTTCTTTTGAAAACTGCATAGCCAAGTACTATGCAACCCATGTAAATTGACCTTGCTATTTTACATAGCATAGCCTCTGGATAGCTTTTATCACTTTCCCAGATGGTGTTTGGCCTATGTATTTTAGTGGAATGGTTTATTTTCTCCTTGATAGGTTTCAAATGCACAAGAAAACATTATACCCGTCTATCTGCATTTGAGTAGAATACAAACTGACTAATAGATAAACATTCTGTGTGAAAGTAAATAGCCTTAAAGTATACTGCCTTCACATTCCATTGATCAGCTCAGTCAGCAAAGTTTTTCATATTGTCACTAATGTTCTAAATATTTGGGAGAGAAGCATGCCAGAAGTGTAGAGTATTTCCATTTGTGTCACATATAAAGTCATTATGAACTACCTCTTGAATTTCTATTGATCCCAATACTGAAGTGGTTTCCTTCACTTCCTTTTTGTCCCTGTTGGAAATGTTGCTGCAGTTGGGAAGAAGAGAATTAGGGGCTGTAAAGTGGAATGGCTCAATCTCTTAGCCAGACAGTGAGGGATTTGGACTGGCTCATTACCTTACCTTCATTAATAGCCTTCTCCAAATTCTTAGCAGTCAAAAAGAGGCCAAGAGTATGAAGCCCCATTACTCAGTTGTACTATCACCGACTGTACACATTCACTTCTGAGGATGTGGTACCCCACCCCCACTCCAAGTTCCAGAATAGATGGTCAGAATAGAGCTCATTATTAAGCTAGTTTATAGAAGAGCTCATAATGCTGCCATGCAGAATCAAAGAATCACAGGAGAGCACTATCTACTCAAAGGTCAGCCATATCTCCTCCAACAGATCTTCATTTCTTCAACATGCCCAATTTCCTAAGAGATCAAATCTTGGATTTTGTGAGGCTAAATGAAAATCACATACGACTTGAGCTTCTGTCTAAATACATGGATTTTTGACCACTTGTATCTCAAATTAATTTTTAAGTCACTCAGAGTTCTAATTTTTAAGTCATTTAAAGCTAAAAGCCAAGATGTATGACTTCAATTTATTTTCAGTTTTATAAATGAGTGTAAAACACAATAGTGCAGTCATATATTTGGCATTAAATCTTACTAGCCACAAAAAAATGTGGGTCAATATTGGATTTTCCAAAGTTGTCTAAATAAGACTGGGTTTGTCAAAACTTGCCAGACGCTTTCAAGTGAACACAGCATGTTGGCGGAAATGAAATGTAATGTCTAAAAGTCAGAAAATAGGTCAGCACTGTGCAAAAGTAAACTTGTCAGTGAGATCAATATGAACCTACAAGTTAATGTGGATATTAGAATTTCCTTACAAGGGATGCACAGGGTAGACCCAGAACACGATTGTAGCATTTATTCACTTGCGAAAAGCAGAGGGCGTATTTAAGTATTATTTTTTGTATCCTTAATGAAAGGCACTGCTTTTTAATATGGAATATTTATATTTAAGCACAGCTTTAATTGACAGAATGTCATAGTAAATTAAATTCTGGTTCAATTGCTCAGTTTTTAGCAACATAAAAAATAAAAAAGGGGAGTAAAGATCAAGTATCATAAAATTTCAGAGATAAGAAATCCCTCATGAACTTTCTCTATGTTAAGTGTTTCAGAGAATTGGATATTGTGGATAAGATCGGTAAAAATTTTTGTAAGAAAAAGAAAACAGAAAGACCTTTCTTGGGGCTTCTCATTGCATTTATTTAATTTTTTAAAAAAATGTACATCACTTATTTATTGAATACATAAAATGCCAGTGCTTTGCAACAGTTTTGTTACTGCATCTCTAAACTAAAAAAAGAAAAGGGGAAAAAACCCAGGAAAATACATTCAAAAGGCCAGGCTGTTCTGCTTATGCATGGGCAGTGGCTGTGGAAAGCTACAGCCTGCTCTGTGACAGTTCAGAAGCATTGCCAAACATCAGCCCACTATCAATGAAAGGTTGCACATAAAGCATTAAAGGATACAAAGAACAACTTGACAGAGAGCAGGAGAAAAATAGGAAATTAAGAAAAATGCCACTTATGCCATGGGTAGGGGTGGGGCTGGTAGACTGAGGTGGAAGTAAGCACAAATGCTGATGTCTTTGGAAACTAGATTTACGGTGAAAGATGGAAGAAAACAAAGTAACATGTTTGGCAAGCTACATTGCAGTGTGTGTGTCCACTTCCAATTTTCTACTTTACTTTCCAAGAGAAATGTAACAAAACTGAGGTAGAAATAAAGCAGGAGCACTACAGCCCAGATTTCAAAATGAGAAGCAAAATTGCACTGACAAGAGTGGAGTCAAAAAGAAGGGGAGGAGATGGAGAGGTTCTTTGTGGATATATATATATGTATGTAAGTTGGTTGGTTGGTTGGTTTTTGTTTTTATTTATTTTTGTATTTGTTTTGGTTGCTATCCTCTGCATTAAATAGCACGGCAAGTCTATAAGCTAGATTAGTGAATAGAATGACACCATTCCCAGCAGTTTTAAGAGATAACTTGCAAACTACCACCACCATCACCACCACTACCACCTATGCAATAAAAAGGCAGTCATAGTTTTTAGGTACTGTGACTTTCAGGGTCCTAAACAGGTCTTGTGGCTGACAGGTCTAGACACTAACACAAACTGAATAAGTAGCTTTCAATTAACCAGTGTACCTTTTAAGAACATTTTCACTTAATTATCAAGGAGCAATGTACTAAGAACTCTTGCAGTTATTGACATAAAGAATTATTCTGCTCTGGTTAATTCCCCATAATTAGTAAAAGAACTTAAAAAAATCCTTCCATTTCTACTTTAAACTGTAAATATTCAGTTGTATCACACTTCAGTATTTTTCTGGATACATTCAAAGTAATTTTCCTTGCTATTTTCCAATTGTTGAGGTAAACATACATTTTAATATAAAGTAACATTGAAGCCTATCCTATTACTCTCAGCAGTACATAGTGCTTTCAACACATTCCTTTGAGGTACTGTACAAATCACAATCACTTTCCTGAGTTTTTGCAGACAAGAACATTAAAAGAAATGAACTGCAGAAATTAAGGTCCAGATTACCGTTACCCTGTTTTACCTGTTCTTAGCTTAATACTGCAGAACAGACAGGATTGAGGAATACTGTTGCTCTTAAAATGGCAAAAATCTGGTTTTCTGTCATAACACAACTGTTCATCTCTTTAGTCCAATAATGTTTGAAGTTAAAGCTCTTTATATTAGCACATGCCACCAATGTAATTGTGAGGCAAACAAAAAATAAAGCACCACTCCAGGCACTTGACAGCAACTAAATCTCGAGAACAGCAGAATGGAATCAACACACGAGGTTCATGTCCTTCTGAAATCAACACACTTGCACCTTGCTCCTTGGTGAGTGTTGTCTAGCTTGAACAGAACTGAGCATCCACATATGCTTTCTGTCATCTGGGGCTTTCAAATCAGAAGCTCTCATTTGATGCACTTTTCCTCCAAATCTACCCTGACTCTAAAGATGCAACTTAATCGTCATCTTCCCCAGTACCCTTTGCAATTTAAACACTACTGGAAAGGGGCTCTATTCCCTATGTAGCAGGTTTTATGTGTGTGTGCCAACATTCATTACATTTTTTTTTTTCTAAAGAAGTTATCACTGACTGCAACCAAACATTTTGTTCCATTCAACATACATATCAAGCTCCTTTTGAGATATGCTAGGCTGAATCTTGCAGAAAGCATTTTCAAAGTCTTGATATGTAACGGGCCTCAACTGGCTGGGCATAATGGCTGAAAGGTCTGTGGCTGGCATGGCATGGAGGGGGCCCACCACTGCTTCCTGACACAAATGAGCCACGTCTAGTCCAGAAAAGCCTTCTGTGCGCTGGACGAGCAGTGCAAACTCCTTGTCATTGAGACAGTAATTGTGCTGTGAGAGCAGTTGTACTATTATCTGGTGCCTCGCTGTGCTGTCAGGAAGTGGGATTAAAAGTCGTTTCATGAAGTACCTCCGAAGGGATTCATCTATTTCTTCTGGTTTACTGGTGGCACAAATTACTACGATTTGGTCCTCAGCCGAAGTTAGTACAGTGTCCAGTTGCATCAGAAATTCGGTTCTCATCCGACTGACTGGACTGTGTTCCTCATTCACTTGAGAGGAGAGAAGCATGTCAATGTCACTAACAAAAATCACCGAGGGCTGGCGACACCTGGCCACAAGAAAAGAGGCATGGATAATTTTCTCTGCTTCTCCTAACCACTTGGCGACTAGTCCAGAACCGGCAATTTTGAAAAATGTGGCCCCCAGCTGACTAGCGATGCATCTGCCCAATAATGTTTTGCCTGTCCCCCGAGGTCCAAATAAAAGGATGCTCCGAGGTAAGGCCGTCAGTCCACTGAACGCGTCTGACCTCAACACTGGCCATAAAACCTCCTCTTTAATGACAGCCTTCACCAGGTCGAGACCAGCAATGTCATTCCAGTCCACTGGAGGTCCTTGGGTGATAATCTCATTGGTTACCAGGTCGATGAGGTGCGTGTCAGTATTCTTCAGTTGCTCGTCCACAGAGTGGTTGGATGAGGTAGCTGCACGGAGTCCAGGGCCTTGCATTGGGTGAGAGAGGAGCTGCCTGTGCTCGTCCCCATGCTCACTCATTACTGGCGATGTGTACTTCCCAAAGGATTCACTGGATCTTGATCCCAATGAATTTTTAGCAGTACTGTAGGAAGGAGGGGTCAGAGCCCTACTGGACTGGCTGCTGAATTTCCTTTGCTGTTCAGAGGACATTAGCTGCTTCGTTGGCTTAAATGCTAAGGATGATGTTTCAGCACTTCTGTCAAAGCCATTCCCCCGATTTGTGTTTGAAATGCTGTTGTCGGGCATTCTGTACATAGGACTCTGTGTAGATCTCTGTTGGCCATAGCTGTAATTTCCATAACTGGAGTCCATATCTCCTTGCCCTGCCATGTAGAAAGCTTTCCTTTTGAGAGAACTTGCTGAACTGTTTGTCAGAGCCGACGGTGCAATAGGTGTCAAACCATGGCCCTGGTAGGTGTAGCCAGGAACAGTGGTGGGGGGTAGGGGGGTGGGAGCAGGAATTCCTGAAGGCAGGTACGCTGAAGGCGGAGGCGGTGCCCCCCCAGGGCTGTACCCAGACCCCACAGCAGTCTGAGGAGGATAGCTAGCAGACGGATAGCTGTAACTGGAGAGGTTAGAAGTCCCATTGTAGCCTGGGACCAAGGCTGGTGGCGGAGGAGGTGGTGGTGGGGGCTGTAGTAGCCCAGAGCTATGCAAAGGAGACGGATGAGGTGAAGGAAGTGCAGGTGCTGGCTGGCTACTATAAGTAGAATGCAAATATGATCCGTTGTATCCTGGGGCATATTCCTGAGATGGGAGCCCTGCATGAAGACTGGGTACAGTGTGGCTTCCACAGGTACTACTTGAATAACTAGGTTCCGTCAGGTTGCTGGCTACCCCAGGAGAGCTCCCTATACTCGCAGAGACATCTGCTGGAGGGAGGGCTGAACTGACTCCAGCTTTGCTGGCAGTGATAACATCCGGAACACAGTTCATGGGATAAACAGCTTCTGAATTCAAGGAAGGCTGCCAGGGTTCACTTTCATTTTTCCGACCGTTCACTAGTCCTGATGGTGTGTCCGAATAGTTGCTGAGTACGGGTCGGTCCACAGGACCTTCCAAAATGCCGGAATACTTCTCTGCATATTTTTTTAGTAGGTTGGATGCAGTCAGAGCAGATATGTCATCATTCGCCCAGGCGTACTGATAGGTGCGCTGCAGATGACCTCTGTAGGCTTCAACTTTGTGGGCAGGAGACCGAGTGGTTGAGGTGATGTCAAAGTGCTGTTCTGGCCACTGGGCATGCTCTGGCGTCCACTGCATCTTCAAGCCTAAGAATTTTGGGGGGAAAAAAGTTAATTTACTTCAATAGGCATCAGAACTCTTAAAGCTTTTCCCCCAATTTCTTTTGTTACCTATTATTTTCCATTAATGATATGCATACTTTAAAAGATCTACACTGTTTATAATACCTATTATGATCCCTATAATAAGTACTCTTTAAAATGGACTAAACTTCAGCCCTGTTTAAAAAGCACACTGAGTTTAAAATATAACTCTGTAGTTACCTATATTTTTTGCATTTGTAAGGAATAAGTAAATCTATTTCTGTCAAGCCCATCAGCTTACCTACTATACGCACATACACAATCACATATATATGTACACACACATTCCTGTCAAATTAGAATTCAATCATAGGTTCTTAAAATAAGCAGACATTTTAAATATCTTGCACATGGCAGTATTAACATGTACAATATCTAGCTATTCTGTCCGTTCACATCACAGTTTCTGTTTTACATTTTAAGCAATATAAAAATGAGACACAGCTGACAGATCACATCTAGGATACCTCTCTTATTTGGTACTGAACACCTAGTTAGCACAGTATAATGCTCCCTGCGCAGAACAATATGACACAGACATAGCAGGTCATTCCATAATCCAACTCTCATCTAAAGTGGTCCACGACAGTTTCAAATCTGCTTCGTGGAGTGCAGCAAAGCAATCTCCCAGGCAGCGCTCCATCGCTTTCATCGCACAAAGCCTACAACTCGGTATGAATTACAACTGGCTCCTTTCTGCCTCTCAGTTCTGTTGTTGAGTCTCTGAAAAAAAAAACAAGCATCACTTGTCTGTCGGTCTTCTAGCGTTCTCCCTCCTTGTCTTATAATCCCTCCTCCCCTTGCAGCCTGCAAGGTACTAAGAGGGGAGAATGTGTGTGTGTGTGTGTGTGTGTGTGTGTGTGTATTTATACACATCCTGTCTTATACATCTTCATATATATATATTATATATGAGAGAGAAAGAGAGAGAGAGAGAGAGAGAAAGGAAACTGAGGAGAAAGGGAAGATAAGAATGGAGAGAGATTCTGGATTCTAACTCTTTCAATTTCTATAGGAAACCACGTAGGGCATACGCTAGAGGAGTACAAGTAGATAATGAGATGGTCTGGGTAATTCTGTCATCTGCTGGGTTACTAAGTGAAGCAAAGTTGACTATGTAGCAAACTACAAAATGAGCATTTTCTCATTTAAGAAAAAAATACTAAGCAGTCAGAATAATTTGAATTCTAAATTGTAAAGAGACTTTAGAAATTACTTTATTTCACAGATTAGGAAACCAGCGCCCAAAGCGATTTATAATGTACCCTCGAGGTCTCACATACAGTTAGTTACAGAAGAGGACTGGTACCCTGTTCTCCTTTTTCCCATTGCTGGCTCATCTCAGTCTAATCTCTGCTTGGTTTAACACTTCCTATTCTGGTACAGCTATATTAAGCATCTCTCCTTCATCTTTTTTGTATTACCCAAAGTGAATTTTGCAAACTCTCTTGTGCCCTCTGGCAGAGATGCCTTGATAAGGAGGAGGCCTGGTCTACATGAAGCATCTGTGGCATCAACCCCCTTCTGAATTACTACAGTCTATTTTGTCAGTTTCTACCCTCTTCTGTGCTCTTCCTCCAAGCTCTGTGGCTCTTCATTGCCTGACTCTGGCTTCTGACATGGCCGGCTCTGACTTACTGCGATAAACTGAACATAACACACAGTTTGGTAACAGAATGGCATGTTGATTCCCTTCTGACTCCCTCTTCCTTGTTTGCAAAACCACTGCACCAGACACTGGAAGTTAATTAGCAGGATGATGCTGTGCTAATTGTGTTAATTTACAAGGTTTTAGTCAAAGAGAATCATGCCAGGGCTGGCACTGCTGTCATGCTTCCGACTTAATGATTAAGAAATACTGAAAACAAGGTGGGAAGGATTGCAGTAATTACACAATAAATGAATAAAGCAACAGGATTCATTTGCAAATATATTTTACTGCAATTGTACTCATTTGCATTTTGATTTTTAAAAAGGATCCATGTAGATATTCATTTGCAAATCACAACTCAGTTAAATTAAGTCTGAATGCTGCACAGTGTAACTTAATCAACCTAAATATATGTATATACATATTAGTAAAAATTCTAAAGACCTCAGTTCTCTTGTACATGCAACAGATTCTTTCTTCAATTTCCCTCAACTACCCCCAAAATTCATATTTATGTTTTAAAACTTTATATATTATTAAATAATCTCATTGAATGGGAAAATAGTATTATAAAATCCTGATGAAATGCAGCTTGCATCATTTCACTCAGAGAAACTCTGAGGATGAGTTCCAGGGAGAACTGAAGTGGTATTCTTAGTTATTTCTGCTTTCTCAATCATTACTTTTTAAGGGGGAGGAAAACACACCGCAAAATGGGTGAAATGACCGAAACCACACTTAAAGGGGAAAAGCTGCAATTTTAATGAAGCAGCATTTCAGGAATCATACTTTCATTAAATTCAACTGGAAATTATTAAGAGCAAATCACCAGGAACCAATCGCAAGTAATCAGTATCTAAATGCTTCTAGTGTCATGGGATTTACTTCAAGCCTTATAAAAAGGAGAGAATATTAATGTGACTGTAATGTAGAACTGTCTAAGAGACCTACAAATTCATTAGTCCTGTAAATTATTTCTAGGGAATTTCTATTATGGTTCTTTTCTTTAAAATATTATCAAAATACAGAGTAGAGAAAATAAGAACACACATATGCTGTGAGTATAAATGTGATTAGTTTGATACAGAAAAACATGAAAAAAAGTCTTAAAGGGCTCAACAAATAATTTAGAAGTACAGGCAATAGAATTTAGCACAACACACACACATACGTATGCACACATAAGTTAAAGGACGGCTTTCTTTCAGTTCGCTGAGCTAAGCCATTGTTAGCATAAGTTAATAAACATACATAACAAACATTATAAAGAAATATACTTTTTAACTCAAATGAAACTGCTTATTTTTTTAAAAAAACACAGGAGGTGGGAACCCTCCACCTGTATTAGCTTAAGTAATGTTTTCTTGTAAATGTATTATTCATACAAGAGATGAAAAAATGATCTTAATAAGTTATAATCACTGTAAAATACAGTAGTATACAGTTTAAATAGTGTCCATTTCATAGGGTATTTTTGCATGGTTTAACTCTAGCAAAACTAAATTTTGTAAGATTTCTTTTTCACCTGAAATTAAGCAAAGATCATATTTATCAAAATTATCTATTTGGAACAATTACTGGATACACCATTGCCTTTTGATTGTCATGCTATTTTTGGATGTGCTTACAAGATAATTGAAAGTTTACTTATTGATGCATAGTAAATAACAACAACCTTTGCGAGCTGCAAAAGGCAAAATTGTATTTTGTTTAAATACAAGGGAATGGACTTGTTCATATCCCCTGAAACGAGAATTTATCCAGTTCTTTAAAATCAGTAATGTTATTTAAAAGCATAAGTTAATCTAACCACAAACTAATTCTTGATATTAGCAGGAGCTGAGGAAATCAGTGTTCAGGAGATTGTCTTGGCCTTCGAAGTACAGAGCCTTTTTGTTGGTTCCTTGAATTTTAACACTAACTGGAAATTGGTAACCAAATTTATTTTTTTGTTGTTATTGTTATTGTGTTTATTGGTGGTGCTATTTCTGATATGAAATGGAACAAAACCACAGAGCTAAATGTTTTCTGAACAACAAAAACATCCTGCTTTGTTTGATTGTATTGCAATTATGTGTGAGTCAGAAGCAATACACCTGTGTCACTTAACTTGGCACTCAAATAATGGGATGAGTTTTAAAAACAGCTTTTATATGGTTTCTCTTCAGAACATGGAGATGGATCTCAGAAACAATACTATTTTAACATTATTAGAAGCATGACTTTAGAACAATAACTCCTACTGTTGTTTGGAAATAGTTTAAATAGGTACAGTAAAAATTCAGAAAACAGTGGAAAGTAAGAAAAATAGTTTTTAAAGATAATTGAAGAATTGTTGCAAAACATCAATTTTTACTTTTGAAAGGATCAGAAAAATCTTAATACAGCTGGCAAATTTCATCATGCAACGTGTTTTTTGAAAATACACAACCTAATAGAAAATTGCTTTTAAGATAATTTAAGTGTTACATAGGAATGACAGGTACTAGAGTAAAACATCTGAGCATTGTTCTTATTTTATTGTTATGGGATGACTCCATGTATATATAAATGAACAAATCCATATTTCCTATATAACTGGATAGTACAGATAACATTTGCCATTCTTACCATTACTGACCATTTGATAACTTAGGTTTAATTACTAACCAGTTACTGCCTTGTTGCTTTACTTTTTCCATTTTGCTCTTTAACTAGTTTCTAAACAAAACAACTATAGCATCCTCTGAAGTTCTGCCACAGCTATAAAATTTTAAACAGTAATATAGAAAAATGAAGGGTATAAAAGCAACTTTCAAAATGAGAGGAAAATTGGAAATAAAAGGTTAGGTCTTCTAGAATCTGTTTTTAGCATATATTCATAGAAATATCAATGTGAGGCACTCACTACCCAACCCACTCCTTATATACGTGTACTATTCAACAGTTCATCAGGTCTAAAATAGTTACTCCCTTTTACAATGTTCCCATAGGGTAATTTTGGCTGCTAGGGGCTCTGCCTTCATTTGTAGGTTTTCTCAGACTTCCTAAGGGCAGGGACCTGAGGCAAACACCTGCAGGCATGGCAGGTTTGCCTGCTCTAAAACAGATGCATAGCACTCACACAGGCCTGCACGACAACATTACTACACCTATTACATTTCTTTGAGATATTGCACCTCTGAACCTTTCATTATTTTTTAACATTAAAAAAATTAATATAATATTAGCAAAGGTTTCTCTGAAAAACAATCACTACTGGGGTAAATACTGTAAAGTAATTATAATACTTTACAGCCTCTTCTTTCTGATGCAACAGATTTATCATCTCTTGGGTTGGAAATGGCAGAACTAACATACAGAGCATTCAAAATTTCCAGTAGAAAGTAGAAAATTCATTGGCTAAAAATACAGGTCTATGCAGTGAAGAACCTTCTGAGAGAAGGATTGTACACCTCCTGGCACTGCAAACTGGCCCTGTGCAATATCTACTTATTATCATTCTTCAATGGGAGTGATGACCAGATGAAATGTTTGAGGAGACTAATGCAGCCTTGTCTACTCATCCTCATAAGCCAAGAGGCCAACACAGCATTATCTAGTATTACTAGTACTAACTCATTTGATCTGGAAATTTCTTCAGCCCATTCCCCGATCATTCTTGGCTTTAAAATATGGCATAAAATCTACAAGTAACAGAAAGGGAAAAAAGTGGGGAAGAAGCACTGAAATTACGTATCATTTTTACCTAATTTTGTTCCATCTTTAGAGGACCAAAATTAGAAGATTTTATAAGCTGAGTGTAACAGAGGGGCTGTCAAATTTTAAATTTAGTCAATAAAAGATGAACTATGTACAAAGCATTGTGGTTCAATGCTAAAAAGGAGGATCCATTTTCTATAAGGTGATGAAACCTTTTCAACTCTCTTTTTCACAATTTCACAGTCTAAATTCTCCAAAATTAGACTCTTTGATTTTAGAGATTAACAGAACTTTAAAATGACCTAACCATTCCAGACATCCTCACTTTTCGATTGATGTTTCACTTATAATGATGTCTTATAGGATTGGATACTATTTTGCATAACATAGTATTTTATTTGGAGCCATTGATAGATTGTTGGGATAGAAAGGGACTGAAGGAACATAAAGAAGGTTCTAGAATTTTGTTTCACGGTGAAAATTCCAGCCTGTAGAATAAGACCACTGGCAGCATTGCTTACATCATCACTTATTTGTTCTAATCTTGGTTAAGTTACTTATGCACATCATACTCACTCAGCTGTGATATGTGGACAATAATGGTATTATTTAACCTTACTGTATTGCTATTAAGATTACCTGAATAATATTTTGTGAAACTATTTCCCAACTGTGAACTGCTACACAAACATTTCTTAGTATTCTTTTATTTTGAAAAGGCCAGGGGTGCATTAAAGACAAAACAAAACAACACTGGCTAGACAGAAAAAAAGTAACATCACTCCCAGAATTTATAAGTCAGTTTTCCTTCAACCTCAGGACAGCAACTGTAAATGAAATTTTCCAGTGGGACTGTTGGTTCCAAGAAAGATATAGAAATTCTCTCATTCTGAGCAAAACAAAGAGCATAATCTCTTTAATCAAAAAGGTGTCAACATTTTCAAATGTTTTCAAAGTATTTTATTTATTTTTGATGTTTCCTGTGACTCAACATTTTATAGATTAAAACTAAGAAATAAAGTACTTAGAGGTTGAAGACTAGTTAAAACTCATTTTAAAACCTGCAGTTTCAAAATAAGATATTCTAATTATATAACAATACTGTCAAATAATTTTTTCTCTTTAAATCATATTTTCACACCTCAAGACTCCAAATTACAATACATTTTGCAGCAGCCTTCTCAACCCATTCCATTGTATTTGCATAAAACAATGCTTTTTTTTTTAAACAATTATGAAGGCATTTCTGGCTAAATGGGTCTTAGTAAATATAGTTCAGATACCTCACCCTCTTACAGAGAAATTGCAATCTGACAGCCTGAGGGTAACATATACCCTGCAACTGTGTTTGGTTTGGCCAGCACAGGGCTTTAAAAATCACTCGACTTTATGTTTTAAAAGATCCGTCTCAAAAAAAAAAATCTGTATTTCCATATTTCCCATTTTTCAGACAAGATCTTACAACACTTCATTCGTGCCTGGCAACAGCTGTCCGATTCTGGGGACCAGCTCTCTCCTTGGGGTGTATCCTACCCTTTCCACTTTGTCATGGTGCTCCTACCCCCTGACAATGTCAGGTATTTTCATGGTATCTACCAGGTCACACAGGCATTTAAATTTAGGACTCCACTTTAGAGCTTCAACTCCAGTTTCTTAACTTACGTACCTTTTCTTGAAATCTAGAAAGTATTCAGCTCTAAAAGTTAAAAACATTTTCCAAATACTTTTTTTTATGATAAGAGAACCTCCCTACCCTCTTACAACACAACACGTGGGAAATAATTGATAACTTTCTTATTGATACAGTGTCATTAGTACAACAGTGTGGAATGATGAATAATGAATGGTATCTTAAAAAACTGGTCTCAGATGCTGTTTCAGTGTTCCCTCTTTTGCTCTAATTTGTCAGATATTATTTTTTGCTATTTTCCTATCCATTTTCACCATTCCTAATGTGCTGTATGTTTGATACCACAAACCAAAGCTTAATTTAACAGTGAGTGAAGCATCTCCTATTAGTTGAATACAGGAGCATTAGTACAACTTTTATAAGGTTATTTAAGCTACTCCAAAGTTATGCTTCTTATTTCCTACAGAAAGTTGTTGGGTAGATGGTATGCAGGTAAGCAACAGATCTTGTTGTCTAAATGTCTTTATTTTGGGCTTCATAAAAGCCTGTATTTAATGTTACAGGCACCATGACTTGGACTAGGATGGTATTAATATATACTCTGTGTTTAAACTAAACTTGTAGGTAGCTTATGATCTGAATTGGGTTCTCTACAATGCATTAAATTGTATCCATAGCAAGAAAATATTCACCCAACAAATATGACCAAGTGTAACGGTGACTATTTTTGCCAAAATTTCATGTGGTGGATAAAACTTGATGTGCACGGGTCTGATTGGTCATTATTTTTAATATGCAATAAAATGGCTTGCATTTATGAGAATGAATGCATAAGCATTATGCAAAGCAAATTACAGTGATGAAAGAAATATCATTTTTAGACCACTGAGCCTAGATTCACTATATGATCAGGACAGAAACCATATCATTTAAAGCAACCCAGGAAATCATGATCATAATTCAAACAAGTAATTTTTCCCTTAAAATTTCCTATACTTAAAGTATACAAGTGAACATATTATCATGCTCACACACAAATCCACATAGTTTAAAATTATAACTTAGATCTATGATTTCTGTGTGGGGGTGGGTTTTTTAAATGTTTCTGTGTAAAATTTTTGAATAATAATCTAAAACCAAGTAAAAAAAGTGTACAAAACTGTGTATATTCTATGGTAAGTTATTCAGAAGGATACATGAGGATGTGTGTACATGCAATTTAAAATATACAAATAATTCACACTCTGAATCTTCCTAAGTGTCAGGTGTCATTAACTATTGTAAGGGAAAGAGTCTGAGGTAAAAGGGCTGATTTTCCCATATTTAAAAACTGTTATTTTGTTTATGCTACCTCTGTGAATTTTAGACAATTTATAATCAGTTTAAATAGCACTTTGTAGTTAACCTTTAAAGTTATTACTTTACAGCCTTTCATTTCTTATGCCCTCTCTTTCCTTTTTCCGTATACATTTTTCAATCCATTAAGGCCATCTACCCTTCCCCCCAGATCATCAGGACATACCACGTATGTCCATAGGGACTGCAGTGGCTAATGAATATGTATGTTCTGTGTCACAACAGAGCACTACCCTTGTTCTGCAGTATCAACCCTCTTATGTGTGTAAATAACAGGTGAGCTGTAGCATGCAGGGATAAATGGGGTTAACACAACCTGAGAGCCCCATGCTATATTCATAGCATCCAGCCTGTATGATTGATCCATAAACAGAGTACTAAATGCCAAAAGTATTATGCATTTTCTGAGTGTTTTGAATCTTTATTTTTTAAAGTATTTTGCAGAGATAATAATTATCATCATCCTAAAAGTCTGAGGTTATTCCAGTTGATTGTCAAAGTACTGTTTTGCCGTACAAAATATATTTGCATTTTTGTTTAAGAAACATCTGGCATGATACCAACCTTGAATTATGACATGGCTAGTATATTTAATCAATCATAATCCTAAAATGGTATACTAACCACTAGGTGCACATACAACTCTGTGTAAATATTTGTGTGTGTGTGTGTGTGTGTTCCATTTCAACTATCTAAATGCAAAGCCCAATTTAGTTATATTTAAACTGAACTCTATTCATGTTTTGCCCAACACACCAAGCTGAAAAGGGTCAATAAACAAATTAAGAAATCTTCCAAACCCCACAACCTTGCTTAAAATGAAATTTGCATTCATCTACTTCTCTGTGTTCCTCTGGAACCATACTCTAAAAGACAGTTTACATAAGACAAAATAGATATATAAGTCTGCTTATTTAAGATTGAGCACTGTCTCATATAATTAGACAAAAGAGTAAGAATGTTATTCACATGTTGAGGGTAAAACTGTTCAACCATTCTCCTTAAAAACTTTGCTTTAGGTGACTCTAAAGTATGCAAAGCCCAGACAAAATTTGTTTAGGTTATTTATGCATTTTTCTCTTTTTGGCAATTCGTGCATTAATTTTTAAGGCAATAGCAAAATAGTGTCTTGGACTTTGAAAAAAAATTCTATAGTCAGGGCTGGGTGACATAGTGCATTAATTCAGTGTCCTTCACTCCTGGGACCTGTGTATAATTTAGTCCAGCCCGAAGAAAATAACTTTGATATGAAGGTAGTGGAAAAAGCTACATATGAAATGAGTTTTGGTAGGTTACGTGTTGTTTTTTTCCAAATAAGACGTTGTAAGAAGATAAACTGATTTAGAATACAACCAGCACAGCCTAGGATTAAAAGTGAGAAGCTCTTAGCAACAGCAGTAGTTTCCTCACCTCTTCATTTTCCCCACCCTGCCCCCTTCTAGTGAAATAGACCTGGTGAAATAGACCTGAGCACCACCTATAATTGGGATCCTCTGATTTCCAGATAGACTGAACATTGTTAAGGTGCAGTGTGAACGACGGTCCGGTCATTAGCGCGGTTGGCTCTTTCATTTGTAAAAACAAAGAATGCTGCATAATGAGCAGAAACAGGAGAGGATATCAGCATCTTCAAAGGAAGTGGCATTTCCTTTCCTGGAGAGGGTGCCCAACAACCTAATCCATGGGAAACAGGAGGAGAGACTGCAAGTAGAGAAATTGTTTCTTGAGATCCCATCTCTGTACAATTTCATCTACTGTTATGATGCAAAATGCCATTATGTTAAAAAAAAGTTTAGGCTTTGGCTGAATTCAATAAATGGCTGATCCAGTCCTGTGTGTATTAATCACATGAAAAACATACAGATTCCTCTTCTTTTGCTCATGGTTCTCCAATTAATTCCAATTCAATTCTCTTCTGTTGTAAATAAACAGGGCTTACTTTGTCTCTAACATAGCAACTAAAATTAAAGTTGCTCTTTACAAAAATTAGCTGGGTGTGGTGGTTAATGCCTGTAATGCTACTGGGGACGCTGAGGCACAAGAATAGCTTGAACTGGGGAGATGATGGCTGCAGTGAGTTGAGATCATGTCACTGCACTCCAGCCTCGGCGACACGGTAAGACTGTCTCAAAAAAATTAATAATAATAAAGTTGCTCTCAATATTGTTTTTGGTGGAGTTAAAGGCATAAAGATGTTGTTACTTCCAGATGGTCTAAACTATTGTAAAATTTTATACTTCTTATTGATGATTATGACTATTTTACTGGCCTCTTTAGTAATGGGTAAGTAGCAGTGTTTGCTAATAATTTTAGAAGACGGGGATATTTTTCAGCCACATTTTTATTATTTATTTTATTATTATTATTATTTGAGACAGGGTCTCACTCTGTCACCCAGGCTGAAGCATGGTGGCACGATCTTGGCTCACTACAAACTCCACCTCTCAGGCTCAAGTGATCCTCCAGCTTCAGCCTGCAGAGTAGCTGGGACTACAGGCTCACGCTACCATGCCCGGCTAATTATTGTGTATTTTTTGGTAGAGATGGGGTTTCACCATGTTGCCCAGGCTGGTCTCAAATTGCTGGACTCAAGTGATCCACCCACCTAGGCCTCCCAAAGTGCTGGAATTACAGGCATTAGCCACCGCACTCAGCTCAGCCACATTTTTGAACTACCAGATAATTTAAAAGAAATTTCATTTTAAGTGTGCTAGTTTTGCTTGTTTATATTAAAAGAGTAAGTCAAATTCTCCCTGCTACCTCTTTAAATCATGTGCCTCTTCATAGCACACAAATTCCCTAAGCAACACGAAAACCCAACTCTGCCTAAAACCATAAAATAATATAGGTAGGCAACACAAAAATTCAAATCTGGGTACCGATATGTGCATATGTAAGCTTATGACTGCAGTTGTGGAAAGGCTATAGAGAATATAAGGGAAAGAGTGACAGAAGAAAGATTTTTAAAAACTGTTTTTATCCTAAAAATGATCTATGCTTTACTAGCTTTATTATAGATAATCCAAGAAACCAAAGAACATTCTAAATTATTTAACTAACTTATGCACGTATTTTTATCAAAACTAAGTATTATTTAAGGTTTTCTTTGGCTACATATTTATTATTTGTGGCTTAAGCCAAGTCAAAAACCTTAAAGAAATTCTGCACTTATAAAACTCCATATCTTATTCGTGATCTCAAAATATATGATGAATGCTGATTTCCTTAATTGAATACCCATTTTTGGGAAGGTCTAGGTTTACAGGAAAAGCAAATAATTAATGCACCCCTATTATTACTATAGAATTATGTTTGTGTTTTCTATGCAATACTGTTCTCCTTTTAAAATAGAATGGACAATTAATAGAATTAATGGTGAGTCATAGGTCTAAAAGTAAATTCCTAATTTTTGAACTGACATACCTAGAACCAGTATCCTTTTAAGCAAATCTTTTTAAAAGCACCAGAATGCCTACTAAGAGTACTGTAATTTTGTTTATATTTTACTTTCAATCTTCTGGCCATTATATGATCACTTAGCTAACTTGTGAAGATTTTTCTGGTGAGGATGTTGTATTGTGCCCTCTGTTTATTTAGTGCTTCTACACCCAGCCATTGTTTTCGTATTTTACTTTAGAAATTATTTTATCTAGCTCAATTTCAAATAATATGCTCTAAAAAAATCTATTCAAAAATGTAGCATAAAATATTGGATTGCATCCCTGGCCATAGCTTCCAGAAGCATTAAAATGTTACTAGAATACCCAAATGACAGCAATGACAGCTTAATCACTTAAAGGCTTTTTACATTAACAGTTTTTTTTTTTTTTCTATTTGAGTACTAATATTCAGGCATGATTTGATATGAGGTTACCTGTTAAATACAGCTAAATAACACACTTTTTAAAAATATCAAAATCAAGTTTGGCATCTAATGAACATTCCCTTATGCTTTCTGAAATATTAGTGCACATTCGTAAAGCTTTGTTTCTTTTATTTTTTCCCACCTAATATATGTATTTTAAAAATTAGTCTGATAATTAGCATGCATGGTGCAATAGCTCCCTGTATTGTTATAATTTTAAGTAGAAGATCCATGGATAAAACATAATTGAAAGGTGAGCCTATTAATCTAGAGAATAACCTCCACAAACCAAATAGGAATGAATCATTTTTAAGTCTCTACCCATTTATAGCTTTATATTCCTAAGAAGAAGAGAAAAAAAAAAAAGAGAGACACAAAAGGTGACCTTATTTAGACATATTAGTCAAGGCAGCCTTTGCTGTTTTTAAGCAAACATGATTGTGACTCCACTTTTTCCATCCAGTTTTCCAGTGTGTAAATTGGATGATGACTTGGACAATTCTCTCTTCATTAGTGAGCTGTGGAAAGGAAATACAGAGGTGGCTTTTTCTGTTTTAAACTCTGCAGTGTCTTGTAGCTGGATTCCAAAGCATCAAGGAAAGATTATATATACATACATATATATATATATATATATATTTTTTTTTTTTTTTTTCCTAGACAAGCTGTCGTAATTGAAATGAAGTCTAATCAGACTCATTACTGTTTTCAGCAATTTGCACCACCAAAGATGCTTATTAGGTAACTGTGTTTAATAAACCACTCTTTAGAAAAATACCAGTAATGAGCTCTTAACAGCCAATCTTTAGCGTGAATGTAATGTGAAAAGTGTTCCTAGCGCTGAATAGATTTTCACATTTAGTAGTGTCATAATTAAGCTCCATGAATTGGTTGCTTTGATGTTAGATTTATTGCAATAATCTCTTTTTTTCTATTTTAAATATACTTGGAAATACAGTTATCTTCTATTAGAGCTGGATTATATTCATTGTACAGCAAATTTTAGGCTAGTGCCCACTTAGTCAAGAGGTTTTTCAACTTAGGACTTGTTAACAAATGGTAACCAAGAATTTTATGACTGATAATTGATATTAGCTATCAAGTCTTTCTTCATCAGTATTCCTATACTTCAGAAAAAAGTCTTGCAGTCATTGGATTATACATGAAAATGTATCCCAGATATAAATATATTCTTATCATTAAGAGGAAAAATGGCATTTCTATCACTAAGCTAAAACATTAAAAAAATGGACATTCTGAAAGAAACATCTAAAGAAATGTCAATTTTTCATAATAGCAGATATAAATAACATTATATTGCTTTATTAGATATTGTTGTTAAAAATGTGAATATCATTTTCCTCCCTGATTGTTCCTTTTTTGCAGCACTATTTACTAAGCTCTTAACATTAAAGGACAATATTGTGGTTATATATTATTTATATGCACTAAGGGTGGTCAAGAGAGTTAGCTAGGCTTCTTATTGATAAGGGAGAAAAAAACCCACTGTTATATACCTCTGAGGACAAGAGTTTTTCCATGCAAGATGATGCATGTGCTAAAATAAGTATATTATCTATAGAAAGTATGTTGATTATTCCATTAATAGAATATATCTTGAGGCATATATATATATATATATATAATGATTACACAGAAGAAATTGAACATTTTTATTGTTTTGGAGGACAACTAAATCAGTCTTATCCAAAGCTCTTCAGCTTGTAGTAATGAAATGACACCTCTCACATGGTAACATAAATATCTTTTGCTTACTAAAAGCAACCCAAAAGATGACACAATCAGTTTTGAAATGAGACTCTGGTCATTCTGAAATGAATCCATAAAGAGAATCAATAAATGAAAAAGTACAAAAAATAACAAGAGACCAAGAATTTATACCCATTCATGACAAAATGTTAAGAAGGATTCTGTTACTGAATGATTCCTCTTCCAATGCAACCTTTCTTTCTTCTAACCTCACAAGCTTCACGACTCCTAATTGAAGCCAATAAGCCTCCATAACTGTTTTCAGCTTTCTGAATCAATAGGGCCATGAGAACCAAGACTGTCAAATTAATGACTTGTTTCATCTGATTTTTTGGAATGCACTTCTTTGAATTACAAAGTAGAGAAGAAACCAAACTCATTCCCTTGTGAGTTGGTATAGCTTTCAGATCAAAATGTCTTCCTGTTTAAGCTTTGAATAAATTTGTATTAAGAATCACAAAAGAAAAAAACAGCGGATAAAACTACTACAAAACCTATATCCTGCATCGTTAAGTTACTCACAGCTAGACTATTAAAAAACAAATAAACAAAAAACTAAGAGGGTTCATTGCCTTTTGACTTCTTACAACCTTAAACAACTTTATTTATGAATCATGTCAGGTATGAATGTTTTATGAAAGAGAATGTATGCTTTCTATGTTTGCTTTTATTACAAAAGAGACCACAAGATGTCAAATAATAATAATAACCATATAAAAATCATTTTGGTGGGTTTTAAAAATAACTTTCCATAATGATAAATTTAGTTTTAGTTATGAATTTTAGTCAGAAACTAAGTATCTATGTCAGAGGTGTCTGAACTAGAGCAACTTCATCTTGAATAAGGGCTGGGTAAAGTAAGGCTGAGACCTACTGGGCTGCATTCCCAGGAGGTTAGGCATTCTTAGTCACAAGATGAGATAGGAGGTCAGCACAAGATACAGGTCATAAAGACCTGGCTGATAAAACAGGTTGCGGTAAAGAAGCCAGCCAAACCCACTAAAACCGAGATAGTGACGAAAGTGACCTCTGGTCATCCTCACTGCTCATTCTACGCTAATTATAATACATTAGAATGCTAAGAGACACTCCCACCAGTGCCATGGCAGTTTACAAATGCCTTGCCAACGTCAGGAAATTACCCTATATGGTCTAAAAAGGGGAGGAACCCTCAGTTCCAGAAACTGCCCACCCTTTCCCAGAAAACTCATGAATAATACACCCTTTGTTTAGCATACGATCAAGAAATGACTATAAGTATACTCAATTGAACAGCTTATACTCCTGCTGTGCCTTTGGAGTAGCCATTCTTTTATTCCTTTGCTTTCTTAATAAACTTGCTTCCACTTTACTCTATGGACTCGCCCAGAATTCTTTCTTTCGTGACATCCAAGAACCCTATCTTGGGGTCTGGATCAGAACCCCTTTCTAGTAACAACTAGTTAACAGCTATTTCATCAGGATTTAACCATGGGTTATATAGAGAGTTGGCAGAATTTGCAACTTAATTTGCAGTTTTAATTTCTAACTTGAGAAACACAAGCTAGGGAGGATGGATATATGCATGAAACAGATTCTAGTGCAGAGAACAAACAATGCATAACACATATGATCATATAAATCAAGGGATGGGTCAACTGGGCATAATAAAATGGTAACGGTAATGGGGAGCATGTTAATCAAGTAAGACTTTTGGATGAAGTGGGTTTTTATGCTTGAGCTTTTGGCCCTATCATGCAGACATCCGCCAAAAGATACAGAGAAGTAATATACTCAAGTTTCTTCTCAAAATGAATTAGAGCTTATTAATCCTTCACACTGTGAAGGACCTACAATACCAAGTATCAGCCTTACCATTCTTACCCGTTACCAGTTTCATCACTTGCCATATTCCTGAACTAAAAAAGATTAAGCAAACACCCTTCCATATATTTCCATGAAACAAACAAACAAGCAAACAGACAAGCCAAAGTGAAACCTGAGCATTCAACTTCTTTTCCTAGACCTTCCACTGTTTAAGGCTTACTATCCCCCATTGCTCACCTTTGGCTTTAGCATGTGGGCCAGTGAGTTCCCTTCTTCTCTTCCCTGCTTTCTCCCTGCTGTCAAGTAGTTTATCAATTATGAGAATATAGGTTACAGAGAAAATATATTGTAAGTCTCAAAATTAGAATACAAACACACTGCCCTCGACTCTCTGAATCTTGATAGCTTTTACCCTCACTAGAAAAAACAAATAGGATCAGTTGGCTACACAGTTTAAAAAATGACAAATGGTGATCATGCTCTAATAAATCCAAACGCCTACTATTATGTGAGAATCTTGCCCATAGTGCTAGGGAATATACATTCTGGCTCTGATGGAGTTTGCAATCTATCTTTAGGGGAAATTTAGCAAAAAAACCCACTCAGTTCCAAATCTAATAGAGAGAGGTGGCTATACAGAGGAGCTAATAGTTGAGGTATATCTTGGACACTGAATAGAACTTCATCATTTAGAATAGAGAGAGAAGAGGTTTCCTGCCTTTGACAAAAGTTGGTCAAAAGCACGATGAAGCCAAGTATGCATGACAGGTTCTGGAAGCAGAGTGGTCTGATATTGTTAGAAGATAGGACAGAAGTATATGTCTATGCATGGGGGGACCGCATAGAGGTACATACGAAGCTTGAATTCAGATTGCAAAGGGACTTGACTGTTTGGACTTTATCCTACTGCCAACATAAAGTGCTGCTCTGATTTGTTCTTAAGCAATGTATCAATAATAAAGATATACAGGACAAATTCGAGGGGACAAATAAGCAGGGTCTAAACTTAAGCAAGAGGAAGGAAAAAAATCCACAAAAGATTTCAGAGGTAGAGTCAAAAGGATGGGCTAACCAATTATATTTGGAGGAATGGAGGAAAGGAAAGGGGGCATTTAAAGGAAATCACTGGAAAAATAAAAAAAAAAATTTGTGAGATATCTGTCCATTGGCTAACAAAGAGATTGTGGTGGATACTGCATTTAATCCTCAAAAAGCCCAGGGAGGGATTTTTATTACCCTTTATATATGATGAAGCAGCTTCCCTGAATCTAAGGAACTTTCTTAAGGCCAGCCCAGAGCTAAAGTTGCAACCTGGAACATGTGCCCCCAAATTGCTACAATTTGTCTCTCCTTGGAGAACTACTGGAAGAGTTTTAGCTTGTACAAGCAATGGGTTGGCTGCTGGAAAGATGGAAGAGAAGTCCAAGCTTTACAAGGAGGTTTGGGAGTCTTAAGCATATGGGAATCCATTGAAACTATGGTAATGGAAGACAGAGTAGAGAGAAAGTGTGTAGAATGAGATAAGAATAAAACTCTTCGGTTATACAAATTTTAAGGAGTAGGAAATGAGGATTGGAAAGGCATTTACAGAGTACAAAGAGAAAAAATAAAGTAGAGAACACGCTGTTGGAAAAGACAAGTGAGGATTTTCAGACAGAGTGTTTAATTGTAGCACATACATCAGAGAAGTCAAGTATGATTAGGAAAGAAAACAGGCAATGAACAGACTAGAGCTGATTTGTGGGAGAGCAATATCAATGCAAGGTGGGATCAGACGTCATGGTGAGTTGGTGATGGAGGAAAGGGGTTGTGAGAAAGTGAGATGGCAAGCATTAGAGGATTTTCCTCATTGATAACCATCTTAAGAAAGATGGGCTGTAGGTTAAGGAGCAAAGATGGAGCGGGGGATTTTTTTAATGGATATGGGGAAAATCTGATCATTATCCATAGTCAGTAAACTATGTCAAATCTAGCAGGCCAAATCCAGTGTGATATCTTCTGTAAATAAAGTTGTATTGGAACACAGCCACACCCATTTGTTTATGTATTATCTATGGTTACTTTTTAGCTACAAGTAGAGATGAATAGTTGTGGCAGAGACCATATGGCCCACATATCTAGAAATATTTACCATCTATCCCTTGCCAGGAAGTCTACCAATCCTTGCTCTAGGCTGAGGGGAAAGAAATAGTGGAAAGGGATAAATAAAAGACACAATACTGTATGAATGAGGCATGGGTGAGAATTGATGGAACAGATTCCTCAAGAAAAAACAAAGAGATGGCATCAAGAGGATGTATGTTTCAGACCAACATAGGGTGAAGAAAGGGGCACTTCTTTTTTTCTTTCTTTTTTTTTTGACAGGGTCTTGCTCTATCATCCAGTCCAGTGCAGTGGTATAATCTTGGCTCACGGCAACCTCAACCTCCTGGTCTCAGGCAATCCTCTCACCTCAGCCTCCCAAGTAGCCAGGAATACAGACAGGCACATGCTACCCATGCCTAGCAATTTTTTTTATTTTTTGTAGAAACGAGGTGTCATGATATTGCCCAGATTGGTCTCAATCTCCTAGACACAAGCAATCCTCCCACCTCAGCCTCCCAAAGTGCTAGGATTTCAGGCATGAGCCACTGCACCCAGCAGAAAGACGCACTTCTTTGTTTGAGATGGGTAGGAAGGAGCTAAAGGGCAGGTAGAATCCATTTGTTTTCTGGATCTCCTTTCGTTTTTCTGAAGACATGTTTAGGAGTCAGTTAGCACTTCTGTCTTCCTATGAGCCAGTCAGTAGACCTATGTTCATGTCCTATTCCATATGTATTGATTGAGTCCCCAACACCAGGCAGGTGCAAACCCTGGCCAAAAGGAGGGTCAAGGTGAAAGGCAATGTGGAAAGATCAAGGCAAACTCATCGCCACCATGAGAAAATCACCACCTGCAAGCCACAGTGGACAACCTTTCTATTGCTATATATGACAAGAAAGAGCCACCCTTGAAACACAGGCCTAACTGACAACTGCATTCCCAGATTTAGCAAGGATTTGTACACAAAAAAGTGGGGGGAATGATGATTGTCAGTCATTGCTAAAATATTTAATAAGACTTTCAGTTTTCAGGAAGACATAGCTTTTGAATAAATACATAAATCTATATGGAAAGAAATGACTACTGCCTGAAACAACTTTTTATTATCTCTCCCTCAATTAAAAAAAATCCCATTTCATTTAGAACTATTAAAGATTGGAAAATGTATTTACAATATTAAACAGGTTTCGTCTTCATCATACTCCTCTCAGCCCTAAACACAAATACATTGCTATCCTATTATAATCTTCCTATTTCATAACAAAAGAAATGATTAAGTGACTGAGAATTCTGCCTGTGGTATAGCTTTGGGTCTTACTTTTTTCCTTTGAGTTTAGGAGTTGAGCTCTTAATGGCAGGAGAGTTATTCTAGGAGGGCAACTATGTGGGAAGCAGAGCTCGAGTTAGGAAAAGGATGAATTTGCAGTTCATACTCATTTTACAACATTTGAATCCCTGCTGGTTTCACTGGTGTATCAAAAGATCCCATAACGTTTTATTAGCTAATTCTTAAGACTGTTATGGATTTAGTATTCTAAATATTTTCGTATCTATGCCTACTACATATCATGTGATACATAACGTAAGCATGTATTTGCACAAAGAAAGGGAGGGCTTAAGAATTAAAAGCATTTAATGTGTTGATGGATGATGCGAACTTTGTTCTCCAAGTTTATCATCCATTTAAATCTTATTTAGAAATTAGAATGCTAAACTATCCTTGTTTGGGTAGTAAGATACCTGATTCCCTAAGATAAGCTATTTCAGGTTAACATACCCTACTCTTAGCTTGAGCGTTCTCCTCCAGCTCCCCTCCCACTTCTCTCCTCTTTTTCCCTCCCCTTGTCCTCTCCCCTTTCTTCTAGGAAGCTATCTGAGACTTTGGTCCCTTCCCTCCCTTTCCACCATTTTCCATATCACTTTGTACTTATACTGCATTTTGTTTTTATGTATTTTTACACTGCATTTTATATTCCTGCTTCAAATGTATCCCCTACTAGACTAATCTCTTTGAGACCAGGAATCCATATCATTAGAACAGGGAAGGTAATTTATTTTGTTCGCAGCTACATCTCCAGTGATAAGAATATCTACAAAAACTCGGTGCTATATGTATCATGCAGACTCTAACACATACATATGTCTAAATATTTAAGGTAGGCTGGGCGCAGTGACTCACACCTGTAATCCCAGCACTTTGGGAGGCCGAAGTGGGTGGATCACCTGAGGTCAGGTGTTCGAGACCAGCCTGATCAACACGGTGAAACCGCGTCTCTACTAAAAATACAGAACTTAGCCAGGCATAGTGGTGTGTGCCTGTAATCCCAGCTACTTGGGAGGCTAAGGCAGGAGAATCACTTCAATTCAGGAGGCAGAGATTGCAGTGAACTGAGATTGTGCCATTACATTCCAGCCTAGGCAAGAAGAGCAAAACTCCATCTCAAAAAATATATAAAAATAAAAAATATATTTAAGGTATTTAAAAAGTAATAAAGTATTTTAAAAGTTATACACTTGGCAAAAAATCTTTAACAAAATATGCTTATCTCCCTATCTTGAGGATTACACCTGGAAAGCTTGGGTTCAAATATGGAATTTCTAACTCCTGGGTCATCAGAGCTCTTCCAGAATGGGAGAGGCTAACCTATTGCCAGTTCTTTTGCTCTCACTCTCTACCATCCCATAGCATAAAGGCTTAACATGTGTGCTTTAGAACAAGGTTCCATCTGTTCTCTGCTATCCCCCGACTTTCAACCAGCTGGCACTTGGCTTCACCTTGGTTCTAGGAGTACATACATTGAGGTCACTTTCCAAACCTGCAGGGAGAGACCTGGAGATCCCTGCATGGGCACTGGAAGTAGCCTCAGGGTTATTTGTGCAGGGATTCCAGGTGCATGGAATGTGGAGATAACAACAACTTCCTTGAAAGATTGTTCAGAGGATTAAATGAGATAATGTAAGAAAAGCCACAAGCACACTATGTTACTTTCTAGGAACTATGCGAGAAGGAGTTCCTCTTTGGTGTTCTAGGAGAAAGAACTAAAGAGAAATAATGAGAAGTTACAGGCGGGTAGATTTCAGAAGCATAATACAAAACACTCTCTGATCCTTTCACTACTAATTTATGATTAAAAGATTTAGATTCCTTTCCTAATCCTGACAATAACTTACTGTGTTATTTTTCCTAAAAATAATTTTCCTAGGCCAGGTTGGGTGGCTCATGCCTGTAATCCAAGCACTTAGGGAAGCCAAGACAGGAGGATTGCTGGAGCCCAGAAGTTGGAGACCAGTCTGAGCAACATAGCTACCAAAAAAAAAACCTTTTAAAATTAGCCAGGTGTGATCGTGTGCACCTATGGTCCCAGCTACTGGGGAGGCTGAGATGGGAGGATTGCTTGAGCCTGGGAACTGGAGGCCGCAGTGAGCCATGAGTGGACCACTGCACTCCAGCCTGAGCAACAGAATGAGACCCAATCTCAAAAATAATAAAAAATAAAAATAACATAGTAATAATTTCCCCAAACAATTATAGTTATGAAGTATTAAGTTCTCTATAGTTAGATGTGTATAAGGGCAATAATAACAATAGCTAACTTTTGTTCCACTTTCTACGGGCCAGGAAATGTTCTAAGTGCTTTACATATTTATAATCTTTTATTCCTCAACGTCCTATATTATTTCCATCTTTCAAATAAATAAACTAAAGTAGCAAGAGATTAAGTAACTTGGCCAAGTCACACAGCTAATACGCGTAGGAGCCAGGATTCGAAACCAGGCAGTCTTGCTCTTCCAGCTCAAGCACTTACAGCTTCCTCCACAAACCTGTTTCAGGGATATTGCTGCCTAGAGGTTTTCCAGGTTTCTTTCCAACTCACAGAAGCCTTGTCTTTCTAACTAGCATTGACAGAGTCCCAGAATGAACAGAACTAGATTTGGTATTGTACTGACCTTTGGGGATAGAAAATTTTAAATGCGAAATTAAACCGTAAAATTTTCTTCTGACCTCATATACTGTTTCTAGAGACCTCATGTATGGCTGAAGTTCTTGTTTATGACTCCTAAGTCTCAACCTCTGGTTCAGATCTCACTCTAGAGCTCCAGAACCTATCGATTCAATGAAACTATCTATTCAATTGCCTACCTGATGGGCACAAACTGAACATGTACAAAGTGAACTCACCAACTACCCAGGCATTCTAGCTTTTCCCTTTCCACCCTACATTCAATCAATGAGAAAGTCTCAATTTATCTCTTAAACACTAAAATCAAATCCCTCTTCTTCATTCCTTTGCCAATGCTTTAGGTCAGCTTCATCTCTTTTCAGCATAGTCTCTCAGATTTTCATGTGTTTTTCATTCCAATTCTTTTCTGTACGTATGTATGCGTGTGTGTGTGTGTGTGTGTGTGTGTGTGTGTGTGTTTGGCTCACTTTAAAAAAAGAAAACATAAAAACCAGTTTCCCAGGTTTTAAAATACCAGCATATTGTATTAAAATATGGAAAATACTTAAACATAAAGTGACCATTATCTATTATTATATAGCTATGACTTCTATTAAAGTCATTTTTCATGCCAAGTCTTCATTTTCCCTTGACCACTTTAATATATTTTGAATTTCTGTAGGTATTTCTATTTCATAAATTGAGAGTATATTGTATATGCTACTAACTTTATAGGAGTAACTTAGACTTTCTCACACTTTATATCTTTGTATATGCTGAACCCTTTGCTTCTAATGCTCTTCCTCACTCTACACCATTTTTTATTTCCTGGGCCATCTACACCACAGCCAAACTGCAACACTGGGCTCTCTCATTATACTATGAAGTCCCTGAGGTCACTTATCTTTTTCCTCTGCTCTTTGTAGTTAGCATTTTTGTGTGTGTATGTGTGTCTACCAAAATCTATGAACTTGTAATAATGATGCTACAGTGCACATTTTGTTCCACAAAATTACCTGTGATAAGTAAACATGAATCCTCTATAGCATAGCATTCATTTATTAGACTGATGAACAGTTACACATACATATGCATTAGAATATTTTTGGAACCTAAGAGGAGTGTTATAACTCTCTTATAATAAATCGCTAGGTAAGAATTCCTCAGCCAAATTTGGCACTTACTCTGTTGTTTGAAAACTGTTTGTTTATGTGTTAGTCTCTTTCACTACTAGGCTGTCTTTTTCATTTTATGTTCCCAGTACCTTGAACTGTATTTTACATAGAGTATGTGCTCAATAAACAAGAAAGAAAATAATTTTAAAAAATCTAGTGACAAACAACCTGCCCTACTAAATTTTCCTCAAACATAGAAAAGTCACTATTTATCTAAATAATACCTGTTGCTGTTTATAAATTCAGAATGATTGATATTTGCTATTAATACCTACTATGTATATGCTTAATTTCAAGTGTACTTGATAATTATAATATTAATTGATGTAGCCCTCACAAAATAATAAACAAGACATCATTAGAATATATTAGAAATGCTACTGAATAAGACTCTCATGTAATAAAATCACTACCAAATATCTAAGCTGTATATTTAAATATTATGTTTAAAAGTCTTATATGGGCTGGGTGTAGTGGTTCACACCTGTAATTCCAGTACTTTGGAAGGCCAAGGTAGGAGAATCACTTGAACCTACGAGCTAGAGACCAGTCTGGGCAACATAGTAAGACCTCATCTCTACAAAAATATTTTAAAAATTAGCCAGGTATGGTGGCGCATGCCTGCAGTCTCATTTATTCAAGAGGCTGAAGTGAGAGGATTGCTTGAGCTCAGGAGGTTGAGGCTGCAGTGAGCTGATTGTACTACTGCATTCCTGCCTGGGCGACAGAGTGAGATCCTGTTTCAAAAATAAAATAAAATAAAAACCTTATATGGGTAACCACATATTAGAAACAAACATTGTAAGTAGGATTTAAAATTTGTTATAGATTAAATCACATCATTTGCATCCTATTTGTAAAACTCTATTAACAGAGCATATACCATGACTGGTCTAAATGATATTTGATATCTAACGGTTAGAGGGCACAGACTGATATTTAAGTAAGGTTGCACCATGGTAACTTTGATGGGTTATTTTATATTGAGGATAACCAGATATGACATTTTTAAGAAAGGTCTAGATCACTAAAGAAAATGAAAAGAATGGCTTAATTGCATCAGAGGGAACTGATCTTTAACATAACTTGGAATAAAAAAAAGATAGATATGTATAAAGAAAGATATATAGATGGATAGCGATAAAGATAGTTTATTTTTGTTTCACCATTTTTGAGAAGAGTCATGCTATAAAGTGTTTTTCAAGAAATCTAAAGAGAGTAGTAGGTACTTCCAAAATCAGTAGTGTAGCATGCTCTTACAATGATGACATAGATTATTCATTGTGGTTGATATGTTAGGATCAGTTCTGGGTTGCTTTAGAATACAGCTTGCCGATTTACAAGCTTGACTGTTACTGTAGATTTTCTCTTTTGTGTAAGGTGCTTAGTTAGATTAAACTGTTTGCTATAACACTACCTCTCTTTTAAAACTGCATACCGCTTGTTTCTAATGGTGATTTTTTGTTTGTTTGTTTGTTTCAGACGGAGTTTCGCCCTTGTTGCCCAGGCTAGAGTGCAATGGTGCGATCTTGGCTCACCACAACCTCTGCCTCCTGGGTTCAAGTAATCACTGCCTCAGCCTCCGGAGTAGCTGGGATTACGGGCATGTGCCACCAAGCCCAGCTAATCTTGTATTTTTAGTAGAGACGGGGTTTCTCCATGTTGGTCAGGCTGGTCTCGAACTCCCAACCTCAGGTGATCCGCCTGCCTCATCCTCCCAAAGTGCTGGGATTACAGGCGTGAGACACTGCTCCCGGCTCTAATGGTGATATTATAATGAAGATGGTATGGATGAGCAACTGCACAATAGCTTGCTTTTGGTAAGTATTTGAATGGGTAATAGAAATTGATGGTAAATATATCCCCTCCATTTTCCCAAACATAACACTAGGGATGTATGTAAGACTTGAATCCACAGGAAAACTAACTGTAATATTAAATAGAATTTACCAAGTAAAGCATATGTCTGTTCATATATAAATATATAAATAAAATAAGATATTAAGAAAAATAAAACACTCTTAATTATAAAGGAAAAAGAAACACTTTCACTACCAGCCTGGCCAACATGGTGAAACCCCATCTCTATTGAAAATACAAAAAATTAGCCAGGAGTGGTGGCAGGCGCCTGTAGTACCAGCTAATCGAGAGGCTGAGGCATGAGAATTGCTTGAACCTGGGAGGTAGAGGTTGCAGTGAGCCGAGATCACACCACTACACTCCAGCCTGGGCGACAGAGTGAGACACCGTCTCAAACAAACAAACAAAAAACGGAACACAGAGCATCATTTATTCATTCTGTCAGTAAATGTTTATTGAGGGACTATTCACTATTTGCAAATAAAGCAGAGAAAAATTAAAGTGAAAGAAGAAATGCAACAGTAGCAGTCTAAATACAAACTCAAAACTAGCAATTGTTAAAACATACTTGGGTTCTCTGGAACTTGAAAAGAGACCATGCATTCTAAATATTCATATCCTAAAGAGTTTATGTTCTTCTGGGGGTTTAAAAAAATCTTCCCACAAATCTAATTACGACAGTTTTTTACTTTGCCTAATAAATTAAACCATGGCAGCATCTCCTATGCTAGCAAAGGAAATCAAACTGGAGAAAACATACTCAGTGCTGACTTCTGGCATCTAAGATTTAATGGCAACTCATGTCTTCTTAGTGCCTCTCACTTAGAAGAGATAATGCATGTGAAGATAGACAAAATTGTAGGTTCAGTCATATCAAAATGAGATTTATGCCAAAATAGATCTGGGAATGTCAACAATTGCAGAATAAATGACAAGTTTTCGGCTTCTCAAAAAAGAAGAGTGAATTCAGTAATTATTTAACTTTTTTTTTTTTTTGCTATTAGAATGTGAAGCACAATCCTTTCTTGCACATGCACATAAGGCTTTAAAATTTTTATTTTTCCTTGAGCAAGCCTTGGAAATAGAGTAAAATGCTATGTAAGTAACTCTACAGACCAATATGTATCCTAGTGTTTTTGGTCTTCTGACATATTTTAGGCACGATGTGACTTTTGCCATAAAAAAATAAAATTGAAGTGCCACTGACAGAATCTCAAGTAAACAAAGCATCAACAGAAAGCACGGTGCCTCTGTGTGCTGGGATCTCCAATAGACAGTCATCTGCAAATGGACAACTTTAATTCGATTCCTGGCACCATTGGCTGTGCTGAGAATTCTCCTATCTCTTCACACCAGGGGTTTGCTCTTTTAAGCATTGCTCCCTGAAGGGAAGGAAAAACTAGAGAGAGAGGATTTCCAATGACCCTGCACAGATGAATGGATATGTCAATGGCGAATATTGGTTCAGCTTTGAAACGGAATCCTGCCGTGGTCTTGCTTCTCCAGCCCTTCTACGCTAGTGTGAGAGTCGCCAAAGATTTGTATGAGCAGGAATCTTTAAAAGATCAAGACAGAGAATGAGAAAGTAAAAACACAAGCAGAAAAAAGGCAAAATGCTTTTTAAAAATTAATGGTAATTTAAATGTTTGGGAAATGCAATTCTCCAGGGACAAGTAAGAGTATTAACTCTTAGGTTTTAGTGGGGCTTTACATTTAAAACTTGAAGCTCAGAAAGGTAAATTCCGAAACACTAATTGCTCACAGAGTCAATTAGTAATGTGGTGCCCATCTGACAAGTCTTGAAGAACAATTAAATACTGAATTGAGCACTAAGCACTTCAAATCCTCTTATTCTTTCCCTTGCCTGTATTAGAATGAAAGCATACACAGGCACAAGCAAAAGGAAGAAATATCAATTCCATTTGTTTGGAAGATGAACATTTCAGTTACTAATCTTGTAACTGGGTAGATGCAAAAATTCTGCCTGAGTAACTGCAGCACACACATTTATTTTCACATGCTTTATGGTTAGTTTTCATTCAGCTATCAATCAATCAATTATGCTGTGACATGATGTAATTTCCTAATCATACTAATATTCATGCTTTTATCACTACCCAACCTAGAGCACATACATTTCAATGAGACAGAAGTCTAATTATTTAAATATGTTAGAACATATTACATCTCCAAGGCTGTTTCCTTTATGAGTTTTTCTCCTCTAAAAAAAACATCTAATTTAATTGTAAAGAGAAAAGTATATTAAACAGCATTAAACCCCTCCAGTAAGCAAAACTGATATTTTACAGATCTCAGAAAGTATAGAATTTTTATGGATTGTCACTTAAAATTTATGTCGTTTGCTTGTTACTAAGAATAGCAAAATAGAATTTTCGGCACAAAAAATAATTTTACATAAGGTGGACAACAAAAATATATTTAAATTTTTTTCAATGCTCTTTACCTGATAAAAGTTATTATAGTGACTACTAGAAATTGTTCTTTACCTCTCAAGTGTGATTTTGCATTTTTCCTATGACTGGCCTAATTCTCAGAATTTTTTTACAATTAAAAATTTTCATACTTAAAAAACACAGCACATTTATTTAATCCTTTCAATGTTATCATGACAGGTTCCAGAAAAATGTTTAAATTTTTCAAGTAAGATCACTTCTCTGATGCATAGGTTGCAATATATAATTATAAGCTTTATTGTTCAGATTAAAGGCAATCCATCTTCTGTATAATATAGGTTAAACATGGCAAACAAGTTCATGTTCCCTCAGATTTTTACAGGGGAAAAAAATTCAATCAGGTACCACAATTATCAATTTCTACAGTGCTCTGAGGCCAATAATCCACTCAAACCACGGTGATAGTGCCTCAGATACATTCTTTACCACAATATATTTGGATATACATTTCCAAAAGATCCGTGAAAATTCCTTTACTCTCTTCAGTGGGGAATGGACCCAGATACACTGAAATCAAATAGGAAATAGTTACATCATTAACAACAACAACAAAATCTAAAAGGCATTTTTTTAACACGAAATCAATTATTTTTCAAATAATATTAATAAAAGTTGTCTCTTCTAAATTCCCCAAGGAAGACTAAAATTCATTAGATATTCCTTTTGTACCTTTTCCAAGTATTTTATTGCTGTTGGCCTAACATTCTAATATTTTAAGTTTCTGTAAACATAAGTAGATATATACATGAATATTTTATGCATAAAGCAGCTTAGCTTAATATGTCCTTCTTAAAGAATTGTTATTGTTATTATCATCATCTGAGTGCTACCCTTAGTGCTACAGTTATTACCCTCATGAAAAACATTTCATATGAGGCTGGATACCTTCATATACTTGTGCATGTGTACAGGAACTGCTTCCTGCAAGAAGTATCATATTACCTTTCCAATCACTTTTAAAATAAAACACTTTTACAGAAAATTTCCAACTGGTTTATAATTAGCACATCATTATAAAATAGTAATTTTTCTAATTATGAAAAAATTAACATGTTTAATCAAGTTAGATACAGAAAATACTGAACTGGAAAATTCCATAACATTAAACTTAAGAACATTTTCATGTTTATGTAACAAAAATAGAAGAATCAGAAGATACAGTTAATTTCTAATCATCTTCACAAAAACCCTCCTTGGTTATTTATATCATAATTTTCTTTGACCAGTACACACTCTCACTCTGCCACCGTATCTCCTTAATATATAGATTCATGAGTGTGTGTCTACACACTTATTTCTACATTTAGGTTTCCATCTTTTTATTTATACATTTCAGCTCAGGAAACAATCATTTTTAACAATTGATTTTAAATATAATTTACTATTTTAAGAGTCTGTACTTAAAAAGCGATTTGATTCATTTGTCTAGAAGCAGAGTTCCTTATATGAAGAATATCACCCTTTGGTCTTAGAGTTCGTTAATAAATCAAGACCTATTGACTTGAAAAAAAAATCCAACTGTGTTGATCCTAATGCTGGGTCTTTGAACTATATTTAGCTACACAAAAAACAGAGTTACTAAATATACCTGGGCAGAATGGGAGAGTCCTCTTATACTAAAGACAAAAGGCCAAAAGAAAATCCCTCAACAGGTACTTGATCAAATATTTAGAATAACACTGGTACCTATGAATCCTGGCCCTTTGAACCTCAAGTCTCCTAAATAGTGATAAATACCAGAGAGCCCCAAAGAGTCTCTTCCTTGTCCCTTAACAGACTGCTTGGCATCAAGTGCTCAGTGGGCTGGAAACCCACAGCTAGCCAGGGAGGGACAGCACAGACGGAACCATGTTTACTCTGTCAGAGGCAGCTGATTAGGATGACACCAACTCTTAACATTAAACGTGCTATGCTGGGCTTTACCCAGAGGGCTTCCCGATACTTGGGGCATTCACCAATGAAGTTCACAAACTATGGTATATGTTAATAATGGAGAAGAGTAGGCTGCCATAGCTGCTTATGCAATGCATGTTAATGAAGAGCTTTCTTGCTGTGGATTTCCCTCAAATTTCATTTTAAAAAGCTAGAATTGTGCAGTTTAAACTTATATAAAGAAAAGAGAGTGTCCAGAGTAACTTAATCATCATGATTTTTGTATTTGACTTATTTCAGAGTCAGGGAATCCTAAAGGAGAATCTCAGACACCAGTGGAAAAATTAAACAGCAAAAGCTCCAATTTCATATCACTGAATCACATAGCTTGAAAGGAATTTGTAGGCCATAAGTTTAGCCCCTTCATCTTACAGTTAAGGGGGCTGAAACCCAGAGTTCTTACAGATCAGGAATGGCAGAGCCAGGCTTAGGCCTCCTCTACCAATCTAGGAAACGTTCCATTATACCACTTTGACTGCCTTACACCTTTTCAGAAAATTAAAAATTCACATACTGGAATATAATTATAATGTTAAAGATACTCCTTCAGAGGCAAATGAGTTAGAAATCTGATGCGGAAGAAGAAAATGGGATTGCAATGGCAGCAAATGCCATGGGCAGTATCCTCAGAACAATCAGATTCAGTGGGTACCAAATTCTCTTCTTAGAATTATAATATGACCTGTGTTGGTAACAAATAGGGATGAGCTCAAAATTTTATTTACTGAAAATCTAGTAAAGAAGTCTGAAGTCTTGCATTTATAGAATCTACGCTCTTTAGACCACTCAAGCTCCAAAGATTTCTGACAGAATTCATGTTTATGCATTAGGATGTATTTCACTAATAAAGAATACTGTCAAACTGTCTTATTAATCTCTTATAGCATGATCATACACCAGCCTAACCTGATAGACTCATTTGGTTGTCATTTTATGTGAAATATTCCTTTTCCAATACTATAGGACATTCTGGCTTCAAACTTATGTCACTTGGGAATGGCTGAGTCATGACTTCCCAGGATGTAAAATACCCATTGAGAGTTTATTTTCTGAAAGTACATTTACTCTCCAGCTGTTACAGTGTAGTTTCACACACTGTAAGCCTAGGCTGATGCTAACCACTAGCACCCTAGTGATTCAACGAAAGTAATGACTGCTTCCCAAAAGCTTTCAGAAATACCTGTAAACCCTGTGGGACAGTGACAACAATGTTAGATATAGAAGTAAGGAAGTCTCCACTCTGCTAATAACTAGTGTGTTCACTTAGCACTCTGATGATCTGCTTCCTCATCTACAAAGAGTTACCTTAGCTTACCTTTAGGGTTTCTTTATATCTAAACAGTTATGCTAAGAAACTTACTCAAGGTATTACAGAAATGGGAAAGTGGGCGAGTGCTTTATGTGCCTTATCTAGGATAACCTAGAACCTATAAAACACTGTGGACTCTCAGAGGAAGGAGTATCTAATAATGTATGGCAGACTCTTCATTATGGATCCTACCAAAACTCCAGGTTTTCAAGGGCAGGTGCTGAAGATAATTCATGTTTGTATCACCAGCAGCTAAGACAGTTCTTGGTCCATGGTAGGTCCTCATTAATTGTATGTTGGATAAAATCAGAAAATAAAATTAAGAGAATAATTTCATGTATAACAGCATCAAAAATAATAAAATGCTGAAGAATAAATCTTAAAAAAATCAGTACAAAACATATACTCTGAAAACTACAAAATGTTGTTGAAAGAAATTAAAGATCAAAATAAATGGAAAAAATATCTCATGCTCCTGGATTGAAAGACTCAATATTGTTAAGATGGCAATAATCTTCAGATTGATGTGTAGATTCAGTGCAATCCCTATCAGAATCCCAGATTACTTATTTGTAGAAATTGATACACTGATTCTAAAATTCATACGAAATTGCCAGGGCCCAAAATAGTAAAAACAATCTTATTTTAAAAAAGCAGGAGGAGTCACATTTCTCAATTTCAAAACTTACTACAAAGCAACAGTGATCAAGTCAGGGTGATGCTGTCATAAGGACAGACCTATAGATCAATGGAATAGAACTGAGAGTCTAGAAATAAATGCATGTTTATGGGCAACTGATTTTCTACCAGAACATGAAGACTTCAATGGAGCAAAAACAGTCTTTTCAACAAATGGTGATAGGACAAGTAGGTAGCAACATACAAAAGAACGAAGTTGGACTCCACTTTACACAACATACAAATGTACAGGGGTGGTAGCTGATGCTTGTAATCCCAGCATTTTGGGAGGCCAAGGCAGGCGGATAACTTGAGGTCAGGAGTTTGAGACTAGCCTGGCCAACATGGTGAAACCCCATCTCTACTAAAAATACAAAAATTAGCTGGGTGTGGCAGCATGCACTTGTAGTTCTAGCTACTCAGGGGGCTGACACAAGAGAATCGCTTGAACCTGGGAGATGGAGTGGGTAGTGAGCCAAGATCATGCCACTGCACTCTAGCCTGGGCGACAGAGCTAGACTCAGTCTCAAAAAAAAAAAAAAAAAAAGATTGCCGAGCACAGTGGCTCATGCCTGTCATCCTAGCACTTCGGGAGGCTGAGGCGGGTGGATCACCTGAAGTCAGGAGTTTGAGACTAGCCTGGCCAATATGGTGAAACTCAGAAGCTGGGTGTGGTGGCGTGCACCTGCAACTCTGGCAACCCTGCAGGCTGAGGCAGGACAATCGCTTGAAGCCGGGAGGCAGAGGTTGCAGTGAGCTGAGATCAGACCCCTGCACTCCAGGCTGGGCAACAAGAGCGAAACTCTGTCTCAAAAAAAAAAAAAAAAAAAAGTCAGAATGGATCACAAACCTAAACGTGAGACCTAAACCTAAAGGTAGGAGCTTCTCTTAGAAGAAAATACAGGGATTTGGCGAAGAATTCTTAGATATGACCCAAAAGCATGAGCACCAAAAGAAAAATAGATAAATTAGACTTTACTGAAATTAAAAACTTTTTGCTTCAAATGAAAGGTGGAAAGACAACTCACAAGAGAAAATATTTACATATCATATATCTGATTAAGGACTTGTATTTAGAATATATAAAGATTACTTAAAGCTGAATTTTAAAAAGACAAATACCCCAATTAAACAATTGGCATTAATTTGAATAGACATTTCTCCAAGGAAGACATCTAAATAGCCAATAAGCACATGAAAAGATGCTGGACAACCTTAGTCATCATGGAAATGCAAATCAAAACCACAATGAAATACCATTTCATACTTCCCAGGAGGGCTAGAATCAAAAAGTCAGATAATGACAATTGTTGATGAGGATGTGGCAAAATTAGAACCCTCATACACTGCTGGTGAAAATGTGAAGTGCGGCTACTTTGGTAAACAGTATGTTTTCCAGTACTCAAAGGATTAAAAAGAGTCACCTTATGACCCAGCATTTTCACTCTTACGGATATACCCATGAAAAATGGAAACACATCCACATAAAAACTTGTGTATGAAAGTTCACAGCAGCATTATTCACAATAGCCAAAAATATGGAAGCAACCCAAATATTCATCAACCTAGGAATGGATAAAAAAAAAGTCATATCCACTGGAAAATTATTCAGCTTTAAAAAGGAATGAAGTACTGGCACATGTTAAAACCTGAGTGAACTTTGAAAAATTATGCTAAGTGAAAGAAGCCAGACAAAAATACCCACATTATATGATTTGATTAGATGAAATGCCCAGAAAAAGCAAATCTATAGAAATAGGAAACAGATTAGTAGTTTCTTAGGGCTATGGCAGGGGAGGAGGAATGGGGACAATGAGAGATCAGAGCTAAAGGGTACAGTGTTTCTATCTGAGATAAGAAAAATGTTCTAAAGCTGACTATGGTGATGGCTGCATATACCTGTGGCTATACTAGAAACTATTGAATTGTACACTTTAAATAAGTAAATTGTATGGTATGTGAAATATATTTCAATAAAACACTTAAAGAAAAAATTACATATCAGATGAATAAATAAATCTGAATCCTGTAGAATGATGAAGTAAAATGACATTAGAGACAGATGGAACACTATATGCAAAGGCTTTTCAGGTATGATAGGATATGGCATGTTCAGGGAAAGAAGAGAGGTGTGCCTAGATCATGAAAGCGGAATGTAATAATGGTAGGAAACAAGGTTGAGCTCCCATTCAGGAAAGGCCCTAGCATTGCAACCAAAAAAACCTCACCTTTGGGTAGAATGGGGGAAAATCCTCTATTTGAACCCTAAGTATTAGAATGATAATAATATAAGAATACTTTCACAGTGCCCAGATATGCCAAACAAAGTGGAGTTACTGAAAGCAGCCCAGTAAATTAGATAGGGAGAAAAGAAACAGGTATTATGGCTTCTGGGGAAAATTCTGTGCCTGTCCTACACTCTCACGCCCAGGCCACAGTGATACAGGGCTTAAACTAGTTTCCAGTATTAGAAACCAGCTAAGCCATGGTGAGCAGAGGGGCCCTTTGGATCCTGACAGTGGTTATGTTTGCATGCAAGGGCTTAAAGAATGATCAATTAAGTACCTTCCATAAAGGAGTATGGCCTACTTTAGCTAGCCTCGCTCACATTAGAGCATTGTTTGCTTGGAATATGAGGTCTGAGTCATACCGAAAAGGCAATGGCATGAACCTGATGCTCCACAACTACTTACAAGAAAGTATATACTGGTCATTTTCCAATGCTTTGTAAATTAGAGGACAAAAGTTCCTTCTACAGATGGAGTCACCCTCCAAACTTTTATTTCACTTCTGCCTGTAAGAGTAAATCATTAGTAAATCCAGAACCTGGACTATATTTGCATATTTAAATTGATCACTGTCATGCAGCAAATTCCACTGCAAATTTAGGATGAAAATTATTATTTTTCATCAGTTTTGTTTATGAGTATTAAAATAAATATGTAATGGTGCCTTTTGGTAAATGAATGAAAAGTTTTCTGGTTATTTAAATTTACTGTACTGTCAAATCAAGAGCAATTTAAGTTGAATGAATGAATCTGCTCAAAACCCTTCAACTCTATTATAAGATTAACTTGACATAGTGGCACAATATAAAAGAAATGCCTTTGTTCTATTGCATCCCTTTTTTTTTGTTAACTAAAAGTAAATTTACAAATTTACTCAAGAGTTGTAATGTGTTTTAAAGTAACAAGCCATTGCTGCCATGTCACTAAGCTCTAAAACAGAGACTCTAAACTATAAAATGTTTTGGGAGTTTATGAATGTCATTGAAAACATATGCTGGGGTAGTAGGTTAAAAAGAAATTAAGGACTCATGCCAATATTTTACTTTTCAAGCTTTGGAGTCACACTTCTTGTATGTCCAAAATTTTGCAGGGACAAATCTCAAGATTTTCCCTGATTTTATTATTTTTTTAAAAAAAGACAGCTATATGCTCTTTCAGTGAAATAACAATACAATGAAAGTACTAAGAAAATAAACTTTATCATTGTTCTTTAAGAACTGGCATATAAATGTGCCTCTGAGCCAAATAAACATTTTATTATAAACATTTGGTCAGTTTATGCACCATTCTATTGAAACAGGATAAATAGGGACAATCACCATCTCTGTTGACAATACATTGATCTCACATTAATTTGATTGAAGGTGGCTTGCCAACACATCTCACTTTCTCCATTTGAGAGCACTCAGATAAGAAAAACACAGTGATGTTTAGCAGATAGGCTTGGTGACACAATAGAATGCAACTCATTGAAGAAGTGTAATTATAGTGATTACTTCAGAAAAGAGCAGATACACTGATGGGAAGAAGTAAACACTGCCACAATTACGGGAGCCCAGTTCCCTTTTGGTATAGATACAGGCTTCCCCGACAACACCAACCTAGCAATAAGACTACAGAAAGCTCTCCAACTTAACAACATAAAAGCACTAAAGGTTAGAAAATGGCATAAGCCAATTTCCCAAAGTGCTGGAACAAAGGCTCTCTCTGTTTTGGGTGAATTCAATATACCAAAGAGATTAGTTAGAGAAGGCCTCCTTCCAAAATTAAAACAAGGTACATACAAACGTCAGAAAAGTATGCCCCAGTGGAATGTAATTGGCAAATGCTTTTTAAAGCTGTTATTTTGATGGTTCTGAAAAATAAGTCATGTGAGCTGTCCCCTTCTTTCAGGTAACAGTCCCTTGAGATTCATTGTAGCTGCAGGGAGGGTTCCTCTCTGCATTAATTAAGCATATATAATCTAATGGCATCAAAGCACCAAAGAACTTTATCATAAAATGACAAAAGCAGGGGAAAATATCACTTCTCATCAGTCCACTAGATTAGAAATATGGACAGAAAGAAAAACAGAGCTTGAAAAGGCCTTCAGAGCTCACCCTTGACTGTCATTCTGCAGACACAGAGACTCCAGCAGGTCTACCACCTGGCCTCAGATCACACAGCTAGTTAGTGAACAAGCCGGACTAGAACTTTAGGCTTCTGACTCTCAGTTCTGTGTTTTTCTTCCATAACCTGATTATTTTTCAGTAACAAACTTTATAAAACAAGAGGGAAAACTATTCATACAAATGTACAATGTGAAAGTTATAAAATACATCAAAAACATTTGAATCATCTTTTTTGATCGCTGTCAGCTCTCTGCGAGGTTGAAATATTTTTATGTTAGATGTATATGTATGTATGTGTAACTATATATGTAGATATGTAAAGAGAGACAAAGTGAGAAGCAAAGCGAAAGACATATGTAGAGAGACGGAGAGATAAGAAAGACTGTGAGAGCCTCAGAGACAGAGGATAGGAGACAAGGTGTAATAGATAGATTAATAAGTGCAAAAGGCAAAGAACAAGTGGCTGAGAGAGACAAAGACAGACATACAGACATAGACACCCAGGCACATGCAAGCAGGCAGAAAGAAAGACACAGACAGTGAAACCTTAAATGATTTGCAAGGTCAAAGAGCCACTACTTGTCAGAGTTGCCCCCCAAAAAGCCAGTACTGAAATCCAACCCCAGCCCCACTGCCTGCACCCCCACCCTTCCACAAACCACAAGGAAGGCCCCAAACCATCACAAGCAGAGGAGAATTAAAATACAGTACAATTCTTTAATTTTATTTTGGGTTGCTATTCTTCTGTTTTGGGCCCCCATCCCAACTCCCAGCCTCACCTCAGAACAGTATGATTGGAATGGAATGAATGAAATCTTCTTAACAGAATCAAAGCAATGACTATTGTCTAAATAGTTGAAAGAGTCTCTTTTTAAACAATTAGCCAAGTCCTGCCCTGGGAAATAAAATACAAAGAGAACATATCTTTTTCCTGTCATTAGGGATTTAATGACTTTTAAAACATGGGGTTCTTAACCTGAGATTCATGGAAGCATTTGCCTGTGTCTGTAAACCCCTTGTTATTGTATGTAAAATTTAGAGCATGAGTGCGTTTTTCTAGAAAGATTCTCGGAGGTCTCTGAATCAGGAATATCAGGCCACTGCTTTATAATGTAAATTTGTGAAAGGACTAATGGCAATACATACATTTTTTGGTACATCAAAAATTAACTACCTGAATAATTTGGACAAAATTAATAGCTCAATTTAGAAAACCAATGAAAATCAATCATCAGTGCTCCCATACCGTAAACACTTTTGTTTTGAATGCAAAATATTTTCCCATTCTTTTTACTCCAGTCACTTTTAGCTTGCAATTCTATTTATGAAGAGGATATAAGAAGATGAATTTCATTTTAAAATTTATAAAATAGTCCAGTTTATAACTAGCTTAATTAATGTCTGGGATGATTTGGTCATAACACCAAATTGGTACACTTTATTTTTTTAAAACAAATCCTATATAAAAACATACTGTATTTAATTCAAGTCTATTCTTAATGAGGTACTCTATTCACCAACACTGGAATATACTATATTTTGAAGCTAGACCAGAGGAAATCATCTCATATGTTAATATGTATTGAGTTTCTTGCATGCAAATTAAAGTAGAATTATAAAAAGAATTCTCCTGTACTGTCAAAATACAACACTAGCAGGCCCATGGGACCATGTCAAAGAATTAGAAAACCATTACTGTAGTAGCCAGTTTCCAAATGGCCTCCAATGAGCCACAGTCCTCAGATATTTTTTAGTCCCTCCCACAGTGTGTCTGAGTCAGACCCTGTTATTCCCTTTCCCCAGCAGAATTCAGCAGAAGACACACTAAGCCAGTTCCAAACTTTCAGTCCTAACAGCTTCGCCTTTTCTGCTTTTGGGGGTCTGACTTTTAATGTGAAGAAGTCTGCCCACCCTGCTGCAGAGGCCACATGGAGAGGTCACATAGAGAGAAAAGGCCCTGAGACTAAGGCAAGAGAGGCCCAGATGTTCCGTGTCCCAGCTGAGCTCAGCCTTCCAGCTGTCCATCTAGGTACCCAGCATTTGAGGGACCACACTGGACATTCCAACACATAAATCCTGTCATGGCTGCAGCCCCAGCCAACGTCATCTTGAGGAATTGCTCATGTGCACCTAGTCAAGGCAAATAATCATGAGAAATTATGAAATGTTATTGTTTTAAGCTACCAAGTTTTGGGGCATTTTGTTTGTTAAGCAGCAATAGATAACCAGAATTGAAGCCAAGGGTAAAATGGCACTAATAGTGAGTTTACAAGAGGAAATTTAGATGATAAAATGTTAGTAACTGAAGCTTATCCCTGCGGAGCATGGAAGAAAAACATTTATTAAGTGCTAATTTGCCCATCACTTATCTCATTAAACCTCAACGTTACACTGACAGAGAGTCTGAGTACCATTATTGCCCAGCGTCACACAGCCAGGAAGTGGAAGAACCAGACTTGGAAGAAAGATTTGATTTCACAGCCTAGATGTGCTCATCCCATTACATTGGAGACTATGCAGAGGGCAGAAGGGAAGGAGAGAGACTGACACACAGAGAAAGGCTTGAAATTTAATTATTTGTGATGAAAACCTTTCTTAAGCATACCTACACTTAAAAAAAATAGAATAGATGCAGTATTTCCTAACCTGTTTTAATGACTAATCATCATTATTATTGAATCGATATTGTAATGTGCTATAATATAGTGATACACTCAGGGACCTATAGAGCTTACTAGATTCTATATTCAATGATCCCAAATGCTACATATATTAATTATAGCACATATATAATATTTAGCACATAATATATATACTATACACATAAATATATATAGGCATATTTATTTTTAATTCCTTTTTCTGATTTTTAAAAATTATACTTTAAGTTCTGCGACACATGTGCAGAATGTGCAGGTTTTGTTACATAGGTATACGCGTGCCAGGTGGTTTGTTGCACTAATCAGTTTGTCATCTACATTAGGTATTTCTCCTAATGCTATCCCTCCCCAGCCCCCAACCCCCAACAGGCCCCAGTGTGAGATGTTCCCCTCCCTGTGTCCATGTGTTCTCATTGTTCAACTCCCACTTATGAGTGAGAACATCGATGTTTGGTTTTCTGCCTTTTTCTGATTTTTATGTATTTTTTGTTTCTCCCTTGCTGTTAGGCTGTGTCCTATCTCTAAGGAGGCATGGAAAGCTGAACCACCAAACTTATGTGATCTTTGTGAAAACAGAAGATTGCTTCTGAGTGAGATACTACAGGGCTTTCCTGTGAACAATGTTCATGAGATATAGTACATGTGCCTTCTAACATAAAATTTCATGTTTGAGGTAGCTAACACTGCCAGACAAGTACATTCTAAATGAGAAAGTTGCTGTATAGTTACTGAATTCCCTGCAATATTGTGACTTTGTATAGGAGCTAAAGAAATAGTTTCTGTGTTGAGGACAGCCTGATGATTTTCGAATTGGGCTCAATGAGGACCCAGGGCGCTGCAGAAACACAACAAAAAATGTTGGATAGATACTGCAATTAAGTAACTTTCTGTACATACTAAAGACTTAAAATTGTCCTTTCATTGCTTTTATACATTTTATAGTCTGGGTTTCTGAGTTTGACTCAGTGTGCAAGTAAAAAGTTCTACTGATAGGCCGGGTGCGGTGGCTCACGACTGTATCCCAGCCCTTTGGGAGGCCAAGGCATGTGGATCACGAGATCAGGAGATTGAGACCATCCTGGCTAACACGGTGAAACCCCGTCTCTACTAAAAATACAAAAACTTAGCCAGGCGTGGTGGCACACACCTGTAGTCCCAGCTACTCGGTAGGCTGAGGCAGGAGAATCATTTGAACCTGGGAGGTTGCAGTGAGCCGAGATCAAGCCACTGCACTCCAGCCTGAGCGACACAGTGAGACTCCGTCTCAAAAAACAAAACAACACAAAAAAAAGTTCAACTGTTCAAATACATTTGAAAATCAGTAATTTAGGAAATGCATTGTAGTTGAGGAGGAGTTACAGAGCTGTGAGATTGTCTGGCAAAGCTACCTTAAATATTTTGCAAAATTTTATGTTCTATATGCAATAAGACATGTCATGCTTTAAAAAATGAGAGCTAACCTTTATTAAAGCAAATTCATATTGTTGATACTCTGCTGGTGGCCACTGTCTGACTCAAATAGCTACAATATTGGCAGGGCCTCTAAACTCAGTTCATTCTGTTTAGGAGATAAAAGACTTTTGAAAGCAAGTCATTACATCGTGGGCAAACGTATTTATGTTGTACAACACTGTACCATGTTATTGTTAGCACCAAGGTATTCAGCAGGCTAGGGTTGCCCAAGAAGTTTCTAAATGCCAATTTTAAAGGACATAATTTAAGCAAACCTTATACCTAGTAATAATTGCTTCTTTCAGAGTGAACTTAGGATATTCATTGATCAAAATGTGTACAGCTATCTTAAGGACATCTGCAATTACTGTTGTCATACCTCCAGTTAGGAAGTTCAAATGCTTAAAACTTTGTTAATGACTACTTGGATATGTTTGAATGAAGGTCACCTGCCCCTCTATCCGCAGCTCATATACAGCCTTTTGTACACATAGCTTGGGGTCCTTTACAAAGAACACTAATCAAGAACAAAATAACGTTGTAGCAAATAATCTTGTCACAAATTCCATTACACTGTAAAAGCTAAATAAAAAATAACAGCTTTTCTGCCTGTATTTAAAAATTTAGATCACTTAGTGTCAGGCAATTCACATAAGAGAATTCCATAAGAGAGGAAGATGACAGGACCATATCCATTAACCAACACACACACACACACACACACACACACACACACACACACACACACACTTTCACTAAATAAAAATGTTAAGAATCAATCTAGAAAATTAGTACTCTACTTAGGGATAGGATTTTTCTACATAGTTATAATATATCCTACCAAAAAAACTGGATAAACTGACTGCTCTGAAGATACCTATGAGCAAATACATTCACCCAAATTTAGGCAATAATAGAGTATTTCTCATTTAAACATTTATACAGTCTAAATTTTTGCTTAGGTTAACCAGCATATGTTCTGCTAAAGAAGTTTATGTAGTTTTTCTTGTTTAAGAAGAAAAGTGTGAATGATTCCCACTCCTATCTGTTGGGCTTCACAAATACACTTTGAACTTCCATAATCTTATAATCCATAATTTATCTAAAATGTCTGTATTTGCTGAATAATTTTCCCTGGTTTCCGTCCAAAAAAACAAAACAGAAAAACCCAAAAACCCTCATTTCTAATCATCATTCCTGATTTTTAGGTAAAACAGTAACAACAACCAGAAGTTGTCACTTAGTGCATGCAGGAAATGACCAATTACTATAGCGTGAGGAATACTGTTTACTCCCATTCTTTCACTCATTCAACATCCTTAAAATTTGCCTAACACATGCAGGACAGTGTAAAAATGATTAAGAGAGAAGATTTGGAGCCAGACTTCCAGAGTTTGAATTTTAGCCCTACTACTTACTAGTCATATGACCTCTGGTATTATCATTCACCTCTCTGGACCTCAGTTTTTTCCATCTGTAAAGTAGTACCTACCTCATAGGATTATTGTGAAGATTAAATGAGCTCATCCATGTAATGTGCTTCAAATAATGACTGGCATATAATAGGGACTCAATAAATATCACCTCTTTCTATCATAGTTTAGGCCCTGTGTTAGGTATTAGGAATGCAATAGTAAATAAGAATAGGCACATGCTCCACCCATGCTACACAGTCACTCTAGTTCTTGAGTTTATGCACTATATACATTTTATAATATATTAAAATATAAGCTTGCCACTTATATGAAAAGACAATGAAAAGACCTTAAAAATGGGGAAATTTTTGAAATTAAAAAAAAGTATTTTGGATAACAAATTGAAGGCAATATTTTGCTCTGTTTAAAGTTTAATACATTGTTGTTTCTGTTAAGGGGAAAGTTATGTGACAATAACATTATCAATTTTCTCCAGAAGCCAATTATGGTTTCAGCTTCTTTTGTGATTTATTGATTACTTTAAGGCATTAGTATTAATATTTTAAAGTACTAATGCTAATGTTTTATATCAGAAAGTTATCTATTTTAAGCATACAATTTTAAAATATTTATGTGATCTTAATCTATTCAGGGTAACCCCATCCCCTCACCAATGAATCTCTATCTATACGATGGAAGTCAGTGCAAACAACAACAACAACAAAATATTTTGTGCAACAGAAATTTATTTTACAGGACTTTTTTTAAAAAACTTTTAATTTTAGGTACAGTTTTAGAGACACTTTAAAATTTTTTTATTTCAAAAATAGCAGAAAAGCAATAGGATTTTTTAAAAGATCTATGCCCAGTGTCATCTAAGTAATCCCTGGTTCTGGACTTAAGTTTGCATGAATGTTTTGCTAAACTGGAGCAAAGCGCTAATATGAATATAAGGATAATTTGAAAACTAGAGTAGCCAGGCCTCATTTTGAAGAAGTGAGAATCTGGCTTGACCTATGAATGAATAATCTCGAGGATTTGGAGGAAGATGGAAAATAAGAGCTTCCCCATATAATTTTATTAACTATTATTTTTATTTCCCCCTTTCTATCACTGATTTCATTCCATTTCTAGAACTATCATGGAGCTTGCATTTCAGAATCTTGGACAGATTGCTATGCAATATTTAATATACTATATAATTTTATTTGTATTTGAAAGAAGACATTTTGGAATGATCAAACGTGCTTGTTAAATTGTAATTGTTTATAGGCAAAGAACCTCATGTTATTTGGCTTTAATTTTGATACAGTACTTGGCACCAACTAAGTGCTTAAGAAAAGATACATTATTGATGAAGATGTTGACATACTAATCAGGTTTTCACTCATTTTCAAGACCATCAATGCTGGACCCTAGATCTATTTGTGTGGGGTAGTTGGAACTCTGATCCCACTTTCATTCCTGGTATTATTAACTGGAGTGTTACTCAGTGTTCTATTTAACTTGTAAGCACCAATAAGGTCAGGATGAAATGGATTGGATTGTTTCTGTAAAGACGAAGGGGAGAGGCAAGGAAATAAACATCCATTCAGTGCTAGACTCTAAGCCGAGTTATTTTTCATAGGCCAGATTTAAAAATAACTAAAAGAATAGAACTGGATTGTTTATAACACAAAGAAAGGATAATACTCGAGGTGAAGGATACCTCATTTACATGTGTATGCTCGTATCAAAATATCTCATGTATACCATAAATATATACATACCTATTATGTACCCACAGAAATTAAAAAATTAAAAAATAGAAGTTGTAAATGTGAAAAAAGAGCAAAATGGTGATTTTATTCCCAAAGGAGGAGCGTACCAGTAGGAGACTGACAAACCATAGAGGGCACTTCAGCCCGGCATGGGAAGTTGAAGCAAGGTCCTTTAATGTAAACCACCTTTTATTGTAAGACTTTAAGCTAAAACATTCCCCGTGTTAAAAATGTGTGTTGGTGTGTGTGCATGCATACATGTGTACATACTCAAGAGACGTTTTATTTTATTTTAAGAAATGGTTTTCAAGCTAGTGAATAAATACAGTATTTCGGGCCATGACCTTCTTTGAAGTTGAAGTAGCCAACACTTGACAAACCGTTTGACTTTTGGAAGCAGTTCATATGCCAAATAGTTCCTCAACATTCATTTTACAAACCTCATATACATTAAGCACCTATCTTTGCCAGGTGTCAGAGTTATAGAGAACAATTTCATAACTTCAAGGACCTCAGAGTCCAATGGGACAAGATCACAAATAATTCTCAAACGATGTGCTATGACTCTAAAGGTTTAACAGAAAAAGATGATTAACAACTATACAGCCCATGACAGGTTTTCAATTGACACTGGAAACAACAATCTACACAGATCAGAAACATCATATATACCACAGCCCTTCTATGTTCCTAGCCCCACCATCAAATTCTACCAGCAGCTTTTGTCACTAATCATATCCTCTTCACTAAAAAGATAATCACATTTTTATAATTCATGAGTGATTAATCTGTTTTCATACATCATATTGGAAAATCATGTTATATTCCAGACTCCTGAGGCTGATGCTATCTCTCTCCCACATATATCTTAGTTTCTAAGAGAAAAATATGTGGTTTAAGCTCTGATGATTATAAAGTCTAATATAATGGAACATCCACTACACTACATACATAAACACACACACACACACACACACACACAGAGAGAGAGAGAGAGAGAGAGAGAGCTCTACATTTGCAAAGATAAGTCCTACTCTAAACACTCCATGCAGAAAAGACATTTCAGTTCCTGCCAATATTCTGGAGGTACTTACAGCATAAGTGGACTGAGCTAGGGAGTCTTTCATTGCTTCTTCAACACCTTTTGTAACAACTATTTTAGCAATGTCAAGTTACAGCAAGGTTAAGAACACTACTTTGAATTAAACAACTGAGATTAGGAATAAGTAGGTTTCCTTTTACAAATAATCAAATACATAACTAGTGTTAACAACCAAATATAATATCTCCCCAAGACTCTTAAGGTTTAAAATAAATGAATCTTTAAGATCATTACTTAGCTAATTAACACTAACCCCTAGTTGCTGACTCTTACTCTTAGAGACATCTAGAGATAATTTTGGAGCTGCAGACATTTTTCCTGGATGCTAATGAATGATAATCTTATCCTGTTTATTGGGTATCAAGAGTTCTAAGTAGCCAGGAGCTTTAAGGGAGGCATTGTGACATGTCACTCTAAATTGAGTGAGATTAGAAATGAAACTTTTATGGTCATAACGAAACAGTGAGAAAAATAGGAAGGTATCCTATAAGAGCATAAAACTTGAACAGCTGAAGTTGTGCTCAGAACGTCTAGGTTCTGGAACAAATTCAGCTCCTTTGTTGAGCTGACCAAGGCAGGCCACACTCCTGGAGGGGCTCATCAAACCAAACTTCTGTTGTATGCCATGCCTAAGAAGATTAGATTGCCTCCACCTCCCCAATCAGAAAAACTGGGACACTAGATGTGGCATAAAAGCTTGGGTTAGAAATCTATTGAGGAGTCAGAAGCTAAGCTACTAAATGATTTAAATTGCTTCTAACGGGCATTATTTTCCACTGTTTCATCAATAAGGAAGCAGGCACAGGGGCCTCTGTACTATTTCAGAGGGTGGGAATGCTTTCTGGAGTTAGATTGTCAAGAGCTGCTTTTTAAAATAGCAATACTCTTATCAGAGTAAAACTTGCCTGCTGAGTCAAAAGGAAACTTGGCTTCATCTACCTTTAGAGCCCAGGAAAAATTTAAAATGTAAAGATGCCTGGCATGTTTCCAGCTGTTGGCTACTACAGATACTTTTAAATATCCACTCTTTATTGTTCTGAATGTATATGGAAAACAGATATATATTGTAAATGGAAAACAGAAAGAAGGCCATCTTTATAAGGCCAACAGACTGAAAGCAAACAATAAGAAACCTGTATTTTTCTTTTGTCCTCTGAAGAATGTGACGTTACTGTAGACTCTCCTCCAAGAGAAAAAAAAAAAAAACAGAAATGGTTGCCAAGGTCTATCTCATTCCTTATGTTAATGAAGGGAAGGACCAAAAAGAAATAATATTTCCAATAAGGACACTGAATCTAGTACTAATTTGATGTCAAGTCCCCACAGATTTTTGTTCAGTTCAATTTGAAGCCATCACAGAACTTTGTTTTAGGAAGCCTCCTCGCTCTCAGCAAATTCAATTAGTAGGGATGATACAATAGGTTCTCTAATGGTACATGACTAGCCTGAAAACCTACGCACTGATGAATTCCAATGAAAAAATCTGGCATACATACCATGCATAGAATGTGTCAGAAGAGGCATATCCTCACATAATGTTGGGGGTGTGTCAAACATCAGAATGTCAGAGGGAGTCTGTGTGTGTGTGTGTGTGTGCATGCACATGAGTATGTTTGGGTAGGGTTTTCCCCAAGTTGTCTGAGTGAAGCTGAAAATTCAAGAGGAATTCTACAGAAGACTCATGTAATTAAAAGAAGCCTAAATGTAACCAGCAACGAGTTCTTCCACTTGGCCAGAGTGTGGTGGTAGGAAGGAGGCAGGATTCCTCATTACACATTTTAGTAGGTCATGCCAAATAGTGTAGAATATAAAAGGAATTATTCATACTTCAATAAAAAGATTTTGCAAATCTGTAATAGATGGTATAGTGCACAATGTATTCAATTTGAGATTCTGAAAATTTTAGATATATATGGTAATTTTGTGATTTGGAAGCTTAATAATGAAGTGCAAATTGTAGTTAGAGCTCACTTTCCCAGGTTTAATATAAACTTACAAGCTGGGAGCAACGTAACAACACTATTTGCCTATTCCAGGGTTTTCCAGAGAGGCAGGGAACTAGGTAGAAACTACTAAAGGAAAAGAGGGAAGAAAAACTAGAAAACCATCAGCATTAGGACTATTTCATTCTTTTAATAGAAATAATGCCACAACTCTGTTTTTTGGGAGGAATAAGTTGTTGTCTGCAAAATAGATATTACTGGGGTAGTCTTAGGGAGAACATTGCTAGTGGTAGGCAAGTTATTCTTCAAAAAGTAGGGAAACTGTTTACACATCTCACAGGCCTGTCTGTGGGATGTCCAACTCTGTACAGAGGAATTGAGTGCTGGGACCCAGGCTGTGACAACCCAACACATCTGGCCTCCGGGGCACATGGGCAAATCTGGCTGATAACATCCAGTTATCAGCGGATCTTCTTAAGAAACAGCTCTCTCTCTCTCTCTCTCTCTCTCTCTTTCTCTCGGTCTTAGTCTGTTTGTGTTGGTATAAAGGAATACCTGAGACTAGGTCATTCATTTATAAAGAAAAAGGTTTATTTGACTCACAATTCTGCCAGCTGTACAAGAAGCATGGCACCAGCATCTGCTTCTACTGAGGGCGTCAGGCTGCTTCCACTCATGGTGGGAGGCAAGGGGAGCAGGCATCTGACATGGCAAGAAAGAGAGGGAGCGAGAGAGAGCAAAGGAGATGCCTGGCTTTTTTCAACAAGCAGTTCTCATGGGAACTAAGAGTGAGCACTCACTCTCTCCGGCAAGAATGACACCAAGCCATTCAGGAGGGATCTGCCTGCACAATCCAAACACCTTTCACTAGGCTTTACCTCCAACATTGGGGATCAAATTTCAACATGCGATTAGGCAGGGCCAAACAAACCATATCCAAACCACAGTGCTTGTCTTCAGATACCATTAGTGAGAACAGAATGAAGCAACACTTACTAGGAGTATCAGTTCTTTCACCCCTAAATTCCATTATGCTGTGAGTGTTCTTGAACCTTCATCCAACAACTCCTTGTGCCCCACGTAATTGTTTCACAGCCAGAAAGGAGTCAGAACAGCCACATCATCTATACCCACAAAAGAATCTTGCTCTGTTCATCTAACCTTCGAAGTTCATAAATTTCTTCTTTTCTTACTAAATGGTCAGATGTTCTACAGTAATTACAAAAAAAAAATTCTAAAAAAAGAAAGAATGATAAATAAGTTCAGAAGATTTACTTAAAAGCCCAAGTTAATTTGTGTCTTTGGAAACAAATTGAAAAACAAGATGATGAAAATCACAACAGTGCAAACCGAGAAGAAATATTTTCTGGAAGAGCCTCTGGAAGAAATTTGAAAGGCACACTGTTCTATTATCATTGCTACTATTTGTTTAATAATTGAGATGAGCTAATATATTCCTCTCAACTGCCAACCTAAACTACTAGAACAATCTGTCCTAAGGAATACCAAACGCATTCTTTAAATGAATCACCAAGGGCAGTGCCATGTGTAAAATCAAACCAGATATTCTTCTGAAGGTGTGATTCAGATACTCATGGGCAGATAGAGCCCTCGAAGGGCTTGGAAATGTATCCAGATTATCCCTAGATATTGAATGAAACCCTAAGTCCCATCAAATGAAACACCATTTTGGGGGGTTAGTCCCAGAGAATCATATCAAGTGGTCTGAAATATTTTGGTCAATTTATGAAGGGATAGACATCAACTGGCTTCTAAAAAGTGAAAGAATAGGCTAACTTTTAAAAAAAGTATTTCTTACCAGGGTAATTAGATTATGATTATTTGTTGGGAAACACAAATCAGATGCAACTTTTTTCTTCTTCCCCTGAAGTAGTAGAGATTGTCACCAAAACATGTGGCATGTGCATAGTAAAGAGGCCAGGTGTGGTGGCTTATGCCTGTAATCTCAGCACTTTGGGAGGCTGAGTCCAGAGGATCACTTGAGGCCAGGAGTTCAAGACCAGCCTGGCCAACATAGTGAAACCTCATCTCTACTGAAATAAAAAAATTAGCTGGGCATGGTGGCACAAGCCTGTAATCCCAGTACCTGGGTGGCTGAGGCATGAGAAGGGCTTGAACCCGGGAGGCAGAGGCTGCAATGAGTCAAGATTGCACCACTGCACTCCAGCCTGGGTGACAGAGCAAGACTCTATCTCAAAAAAATAAAAAAAAACAAAAAAATAAAAAAAATTAAAGGAAAAAATGACTTATCACAGTCTGATCTTATTGAATAAAAGAAATCAACTCCCTCTTAAGAGATTTGTTATTCTGGGGCCTCTGCATAGCCTAAATATTTCTGTAGTGCTCTATTATTCTGCAAACTTTCATAATAATATTCAGTGCTGCATAATGTAATTTAGATGTGAAAGAATTGATGCACCTTGTAAGAGCTCCTTTACTTCCTTCTCATTGATGGTATCTGATCTAATAGGTGGAGAAATGTGCTGAATTGTCACAGCATACATTTCAGTGAGGAAAAAAATCACTACAGCATAGAAATATTTATGGAAGTGCTGACAACATATCAATTAATAATACCTGCAACATACAAAGAGAAAATATTCTATCTTTTACAATTTGAGATAGCCAAGTCAAGACTTAATTTCATACAACCTCCATGTTGCAACACAGCAAATAATTCCACCTCTGGTGGACTATTCAGACTTGACTGAGATTTTGTTAACAGCCCAAGACTGAAAAAGAGCAACAAACTATATATACATATATAGATATATATATATATATTTTTTTTGAGATGGAGTCTCTGTTGCCCAGGCTGGAGTACAGTGGCACAATCTCGGCTCACTGCAAACTCCTCCTCCCAGGTTCAAGTGATTCTCCTGCCTCAGCCTCCCAAGTAGCTGGTATTACAGGCGCCCACCACCACGCCCAGCTAATTTTTGCATTTTTAGTAGAGACAGGGTTTCACCATGTTGGCCAGGCTGGTCTTGAACTCTCGACCTCAGGTGATCCACCTGCTTCAGCCTCCCAAAGTGCTGGAATTACAGGCGTGAGCCACCGTGCCTGGCTAGATTTTTTTAAAACTATGATTACATATTAACTTTAAAATGATTATTTATTAATTATTATTATTTTTTTTTTGAGACAGAGTCTCACTCTGTCACTCAGGATGGAGTGCAGTGATGTGATCTTGGCTCACTGCAACCTCTGCCTACTGGGTTCAAGCGATTCTTCCATCTCAGCCTCCCCAGCAGCTGGAACTACAGGCATGCACCACCACGCCTAATTTTATTTTTGTAGATGGAGTTTCGCTCTCATCACCCAGGCTGGAGTACAATGGTGTGATCTCTGCTCACTGCAACCACTGCCTCCCAGGTTCAAATGATTCTCCTGCCTCAGCCTCCCAAGTAGCTGGGATTAGAAGCACCCGCCACCTTGCCTGGCTAATTTTTGTAGTTTTAGTAGAGATGTCACTTCACCATTGATAAGGTTTGGGTGTGTCCCCACCCAAATGTCAACTTGAATTGTATCTTTCAGAATTCCCATGTGTTGTGGGAGAGACCCAGGGGGAGGTAACTGAATTATGGGAGCCAATCTTTCCCATGCTATTCCCGTGTTAGTGAATAAGTCTCACAAGATCTGATGGGTTTATCAGGGGTTTCTGCTTTTTCTTCTTCCTCATTTTTCTCTTGCTGCCACCATGTAAGAAGTGCCTTTCGCCTCCTGCCATGATTCTGAGGCCTCCCCAGCCATGTGGAACTGTAAGTCCAACTAAACCTCTTTTTCTTCCCAGTCTTGAGTATGTCTTTATCAGCAGCATGAAAACAGACTAATACAGTAAATTGTACCAGTAGAGTGAGACATTGCTTAAAAGATACCTGAAAATGTGGAAGTGACTTTGGAACTTGGTAACAGGCAGAGGTTGGAAGAGTTTGGAAGGCTTAGAAGACAGGAAAATGTGGGAAAGTTTGGAATTTCTTAGAGACTTGTTGAATGGCTTTGCCCAAAATGGTGATATCAATATTGACAATAAGGTCCAGGCTGAGGTGGTCTCAGAAGGAGATGAGGAACTTGTTGGGAACTGGAGTAAAGGTGAATCTTGTTATGTTTTAGGAAACAGACTGGTGGCATTTTGTGCCTGCCGTAGAGATCTGTGGAATTTTGAACTTGAGAGACGATTTACGGTATCTGGTGGAAGAAATTACTAAGCAGCAAAGCATTCAGAAGGTGACTTGGCTGCTGTTAAAAGAATTCCATTTCAAAAGGGAAACAGCATAAAAGTTCAGAAAATTTGCAGCCTGGTGATGCAGCAGCAAAGAAAAACTCATCGTTTGAGGAGAAATTCAAGCTGCAGAAATTTGCATAAGTAGCTAGGAGCCTAATGTTAATCCCCAAGACCACGGGGAAAATGTCCCCAGGCCATGTCAGAGACCTTCAGAGCAGCCCCTCCCATCACAGGCCCAGAGGCCGAAGAGGAAAAGGTGGTTCTGGGGGCCGGGCCCAGGGTCCCAGTGCTGGGTGCAGCCTAGGGACTTGGTGCCTGCCCTGTGTCCCAGCTGCTCCAGCCAGGGGTGGAATGATATGGTTTGGCTGTGTCCCCACACAAATCTCAACTTGAATTTTATCTCCCAGAATTCCCCCTGTTGTCAGAGGGACCTGAATCAGGGGAGGTAACTGAATCATGGGGGCTGGTCTTTGCTGTGCTATTATTGTGATAGTGAATTAAGTCTCATGAGATCTGATGGATTTATCAGGGATTTCTGCTTTTGCTTCTTCCTCATTTTTCTCTTGCTGCCACCACATAAGAAGTGACTTTCACCTCCTGCCATGCTTCTGAGGGCTCCCCAGCCATGTGGAACTGTAAGTCCAATTAAACCTCTTTTTCTTCCCAGTCTTGGTATGTCTTTGTCTGCAGCTTGAAAACGAACTAATACAACGATGTTGGCCAGGCTGTTCACTGGCTAATTTTTTTTGGTATTTTTTGGTAGAGATGGGGTTTCACCATGTTGGCCAGCCTGGTCTCAAACTCCTGACCTCAGATGATCCACCTGCCTTGACCTCCCAAAGTGCTGGGATTACAGGCGTGATCGACTGCACCTGGCCTAAAAAATAATGTTGGGTTTTTTTTTGAAGACTAAGTACATTGTTGAAGAATAAGTTAGCAAGCTCTGGAAGAACCGTTCTGAATTGTAGATGTCAGGTTGTTTTTGTTTGTTTGTTTGTTTTTTGAGATGGAGTTTTGCTCTTGTTGCCCAGGCTGGAATGCAATGGCATGATCTCAGCTCACCGCAACCTCTGCCTCCCGGGTTCAAGGGATTCTCCTGCCTCAGTCTCCCAAGTAGCTAGGAATACAGGCGCCCACCGCCACGCCTGGCTAATTTTATATTTTTAGTAGAGACGGGGTTTCTCCATGTTAGTCAGGCTGGTCTCAAACTCCCAACCTCAGGTGATCTGCAGTTATTTTAAAAAGGATAGTCTGCCAGGCACGGTGGCTCACACCTGTAATCCCAGTACTTTGGGAGGCTGAGGTGGGCAGATCACCTGAGGTCAGGAATTCGAGACCAGCCTGACCAACATGGAGAAACCCCATCTCTACTAAAAATACAAAATTAGTTGGGTGTGGTGGCACATGCCTGTAATCCCAGCTACTCAGGAGGCTGAGGCAGGAGAATTGCTTGAACCCGGGAGGCGGAGGTTGCAGTGAGCTGAGATCATGCCATTGCACTCCAGCCTGGGAAACAAGAACGAAACTCCATCTCCAAAAGAAAAGAAAATTAAAAAAAAAAGATAGTTTACTCTTTGGCCAGTAAACAAAATGACGACTTACGAGTTTTAACAAAGATAGTTTAAAGACTAAACACAACTTGGTGAACCCCAGTACTACTATTGATTAGTTTTCTGTCCTTGGGCAATTAGTGGCTCTATACTCATCCTGAAAATGGGTGTAATTGTAGGTATGTGTGTGTCTATGGTAAGGGATAGGCTGGAGGCTGGATGTGATCAGGACTGAGGATGTAGACGAGGCAAGTGGGTCTTATAAAGGAATGGATCCCCAGGAGTCTGTATTAAGTAGACTTGAAGTCCCTCCACCCCCCTTTAAAAAGTAAAAAGAACAATGACAGTTGAAGATCGTTCTGTTGTTAATCATTCCTTTCTTTATAGTGTCTCCTTCAGCTGGCTTCCAAAGCTGCTTCATCTATGATCCTCTTCTCCAGTTATACAGATGCTGAATACTTTTGTACATTTCCATGGACTTACATATCTGAAAAGTTATCTAAGATTCTTATTGTTTATTAAATTCTAGTATATATATTTTATGGTTTACTTAAAATTTTACTGATACAAAACTCTAGCCAGCCAGCCATTAGTTCTTTCCCCGTCTATTTATTAATCATAGGTATTTTTCCAGAACAGTCTTAATTCTACTGATTTTATTTATAAGGGCAGCCAGTAGTAAAGCATCATTTCTTTTCCTGTTCTCCTATATTTAAACCAGCTCTAAATCTACTCGTAGGCCAGAGATTCAACTCAGGTTCATGAAACAGTGCTGCCCTAGCAAAAATCTACTAAACCTATCTTTAATCTCCAGGAAAGTTTAACTGTTACTCCAGATTTAAAAATTAAGCTATGTGAGTCAACACTCTAGCCACAAAAATGCAACAAGCAACAGATTTCCTTCAAATGAATTTGCTATTTTGTAGTTAGTTCAACAAACCAATAACGTGGGTTCTAACATTGCGTCACACCAGTACTATGGTCTGTTGATATTTACATGAAGATACCCTGGAAGTAAATTGTAAACAACTCCCCAATCTAAGCTGACTGTCTCCTGTGTGGAAACTGTTTCCCCAATGGGCTGGTGAAATGAACTGTAGTTTTGTATAGTAATTCAGAAGATAATTGATTATTTGCCAAGAGTCTGTTTGTGAGTTGCCACTTATTATTATTTTTTTATCCACTCCAGGGACACATTTTCAATTTCACAGTCTTTTGCACATTGTGGACAGTGCTGTTTAATTTCTTAAAGGAAAGTGCACATTCTCTTTCTATTGTCGTTAGACTAGTGGCTCTCAAAGAGCAGGCAGGGACTATATATCCAGGGAGTAAATGCCTAGGCTCACATTTGCATGCTCACTCCATCCATAGCCTTGCGGCTTAAGAGGGAATTAAGGAAGAGCCATTCTTCATGTAAGAAAGGACACCTTTGTGTCTCACAATCTTAGATGTTCTGAGGGATAGTAAACATTCTTGAAGATATTACTCTTTAATTGTTTATGGATTATTCCTATTTTACTGTTAAAACATGAGTTTCTAGCAGAGTTAGGGAAAATTTTGTCAGGAAACAGTTGTTTTCCTCCTACAGACTAACATTCCTGCAGGCAATGCAGCAAATTAACCAATATAAATGTTTCCTTCAAAACACAGAAATCTTTTATCTATTTAGGGACAGATCACACAATATAACATGCTGAACTATTTCTATTAAGCCCAAAGATGACAAAAAAATTGAAAAGAATAAATCCATTATAAAGAATTCATATCTGCTGCTTTGTGAGCAATCTATAATACACTGTATTGTGCAAACTATAGGAGATGATGACCTAACAATACAGAATGTAGAGAGGGCTTTTGACAACAGAAAATCATAAGAGAGAGTATCATTTAATGGAGAGTGAAAAAAAAAATGATCCTGGATTCTTTTTCCCCCTTTATTTGTTGTATCACTTTGTAAAACCTCTCTATGCCTTGCTCTCTTCATCAGAAAAATGAGACCTATGGTTTTATTTTTACAAAGTGCTTTAGGATTTAGGAGAACCCAGAATGTATTATATGATGAAAGCCACCATGGTGCATGTCACATGACTATGGCAGAAAAGGAACCAAAAGCAAAACATGAATCAGCAATGAACACTCATTTTGTTTGTTTAAAACCCCAGGATGTGCAAATATATGTCAGAGCTGAAGTTGACCCTCTTCCTTTACAATCACATATTACTCTATCAGATTCTAGTTTTGAAACCTGAGTTTGGTAGAAAGAATATGGATGCAGGAAGGAGTAAAGGACAGGAGTAAGAGGGTTTCTCTCAAGCAAACCCCAAGTCACTAGGGGTGTCACCAACAGCTTCACTAACAATCCCCTAAAGGACCAGAGACAGAGGGCATTATTAGCCTTGCTTCTTCGCCTTCCTCAAGCATTCCTTTATTCCCCCAAAGGATTATACATTGACAGGGCAAATCAACAAAGCAGAAGCCGTCTCCTCCAACTGTCCAAAGTTATATGGGTTTTTAGAACCATAGGAGAGTCAGAATTGGGAATAATACGGACCATTACATTGAGGGGTAGGTCAAGATGATATATTAGAAGCTAGGAGTTCTAGGCTCCAATGCTTATTCCAACATTAATTTACAGCATTACTTTCAACAAACCAAACTCTCTGGACCTCTATGTTCTCAACTGACACTGAGGGCAAGGAAGGTAGAGAATTAGTTTAAATGATCTCCTTTTAAGACCTAGAATTCTGTTATTCTTTGAGTACATGGTTAATGACCCAGTGGAACCCAAGAACCATGTCTTGTGGATAAAAATATCAAGGTAATTTTCTAATCCAACTCTGGTATCAGGATGACAGAAATGAGGACACAAAGGCTCAAAGAAGTACCACAATCACACAGCTAGTGGCAAAATCAGAATTTGACTTTGGGGTTTGAACATAAATTTGGATATACCCCAGAAGATTTCCTGTAAATTTTCTGACTTGAGAAGTCTAAAACCAAATTCACTAAAAAAAAAAAATTGAGACTCATGCACAATGGCTATATATTTATGTGTGTGTATGTGTATATATATATATATATGTATAAAAATGTACAAAATATAATCAATGTATACTGTATTTATCAAATGAACGCTATTCCCATCTGAGCCTGTTTTCCTTTCTGTATTCTCTATTTTTGGTTAGTGTCACCCCAGAGGCCTAGTTTCCAGAAATAGAAGGCCTGTTATCAGTCCCTCTCATTCATCCCACTCTGAACCACTCTGCATTCACACAGACTCACCAATACAACTGATTTCATCTCTGACTTCTTTCCCTATTCTACATTCTGTCTTTATCCCCAACATGTTTGTATCATTTAGGTCTTCATCTATTGCTTCACCTGTTCTCTCCTAACTGGCCTAACTGGTCTCCTTTCTTCTGAATCCCTTTTCCATACTATCCCCACAAAAAAAAAAAAAAAAAAAATTTTCTAAAATAAAAATGCAAACGTATCTTTGACCTGTTTGAAATCTGTCAACATTCATTAGTTTACCCACAGGAGGAAGTCTAAGCTTCCTAGTGGGAAAAATTAAACCCCTTCTGTCCAAGGCCTGCATTTCCAGCTCCATTCCCTCCATTCCCACTTAACATCCCATGTTTCTGTAAGAACAAATGTTTGCAGTTATTCCTCAAGTACTGCATACCACCGTGCCTTGGCATATGCTAGTATCTCAGTCTGGAAGTCCCTAATCCTTTCCCATTGTTTACTTGAAAAATCTTATTCGTCTTTTAAAACCCAAATAATTCATTCCTCTACTGGGCTTCATCCAACTCTACATTCCCCTTGGGATTAATCATATCCTGTTCTAGGCAGCTTCTGTACTTTGGACAGGGTTCCACTGCTGCGTTCTTCACACTGTGCTGTAACTGTTTATTTGTATGCCTTCCTCCCTCACAAGACTCTGAAACCTTGAGGGCAGGAACTGCATCTTCATCATCTCTGCATCCCTAGCGCAGAGCCTGGAATATAGATATGTGCATATGTCTTTGAATAAGTAAATAAACAAGCAAACATTCATTCACTCAACACCTGTTTTATTCAATGTCTCACAGAGTTCAAGGAAAGAGAACACCCCTACCTCCAACCCCCCCAAAAAAAACCCTCCACAAGTAACAAACAAGAAAAATATCTGATAGGGATATGAACTACCTGGATACTTAAATCGGTATAATAGAATGGAGAATGACTGGGTGTCTATAGTGGTTCACATTAGCAGAAAAGTCATCTTCCAACCCATGAATGACAAAGACTGTCTCACATTGGGACCCAAACAAATAGTATTTAAAGACACCATGGGGCTAAAGGAAAGCACCTAGGGAGAGCATGTAGATTAAAAAAGAAGGGTCAAGCCCTGGGAGCCCCTATAACATAAAGTTCAAACTGAAGAAGAACCAGTAAAGGATACCAAGAAGAAAACCAGGAGACTGTGATCACCCAAACTAAGAGAAGAAACTATTTGAAGAAGGAGACAGTGGTCAACTTTGTTGGACCCTGGTAGAAGCTCAAATAAGATAAAATATTCAATTTGCCACATGCAGGACAGTGAGTGGTGAGCTGGATAAAGGCTTTAGGATTTGAGATAGGAATGAAAGCCTGATTTGAATTGAATTCCATCTCTTCATAAGAAATCATGAAAGTATATTACATGGTAATAAAACACATTTTCCCCCTCTCTGTCCAGTTAAAGCAAAGCTTTAAATAGGTAAAACTTATAAGAGATGTAGTAGGCCAGGCGCAGTGGCTCACGCCTGTAATCCCAGCACTTTGGGAGGCTGAGGCGGGCAGATCACGAGGTCAGGAGATTGAGACTATCCTGGCTAACACGGTGAAACCCCGTCTCTACTAAAAAATACAAAAAATTAGCCGGGCGTGGTGGCGGGCGCCTGTAGTCCCAGCTACTCGGGAGGCTGAGGTGGGAGAATGGCGTGAACCCGGGAGGCGGAGCTTGCAGTGAGCAGAGATCGTGCCACTGCACTCCAGCCTGGGTGACAGAGTGAGACTCCATCTCAAAAGAAAAAAAAGAAAAAAGACATTTAGTATAGATTTCAGGAAGAATTTCTTAGCATAATTAAGAAAAAAAGGAATATATATATATATATACTATAAATTCTTATTATATAAAGGAAAGATATTCATCCTGCTGTGAGTATTAATTTGATAACTCCTTTTACTCATTTATATTTTCTCAACTGAAAAAAAGTTGGCCCCCCAAAATATGGAGTGCATTTCTTAAAAATCTACATAACTAATAACAACTAAACAAACACTACTTCAGCGTTTTGTTTTGTTTAAGAAAGGGTCTCACTCAGTCGCCCAGGCTGGTGTGCAGTGGCCCAATTACAACTCACTGCAGCCTTCAACCTCTCAGGCTCAAGTGATCCTCCTGGCTCATCCTCCTGAGTAGCTGGGACTACAGGCGCATGCCACCATGCCCAGCTAATATTTGCATTTTGTATTTGTTGAGACAGGGTCTTCCTATGTTGCCCAGGCTTACTTCAGCTTTCAGAAACCAATAAATAAGAATGCATTTCTATCCTTTACATCTTATATATAAATAAGAAATACATATTTGACTTCATACATATTGTCTGAATAAACCTCTAATTTTTATATTTGTGGATTAGAAAGGAAACCATTTAAAAATCTGTAGATTAAAGATAAGATGAAATGGCACAGTCTATAATCAAACTTCAGTCACAGCAAAGCTGAATAAAACAATTTCTTTTTACAAATTCTACATCTTCAGTTGCTCTTGTGGCTTTCTTCCAAAGAGATGACAAAGAGTTCACAAGTCATAATCTGCCAAACAAACTCCCAAAGAAATGAAACTTAATATACGTCAAGATGTTAGCCTCTATTTCCCTAGTGACAATAAAATTCTTTATTCTCTTCTAATTGCCGAGGACTTCTATGATTAAAAATGATTATCCTTAGAACATGGGTACGTAGGATTTAATAGAAAAGTTAACTTAAATTCTCGATCGTAACCTACTAATGGTTACAGAAGCATTGATGCCCACTCTTCCAAGGACCAAAAGATATTTAAACATTTTTACATCAATGAAGTATCTAAATAAAAAACAAGAATTAATATTACAAGATTTATGTTTTTTATTATATAGAAAAAGATGTGCAAGAAGGTAATTCTGATGGACAGCAAGCTCAGCTTTAGCAAAACTAGAGTGATCTGCTTGGGTGCATCACAATAACTATAATGATATTAGAATAAATGTGATCCTTTTTAAATTTTAGCTGCCACAAAGCATTATGTCAAATACTAAAGTGATGCTGTGTTAATACTACAGCACACAATGTGGCTGGCAACTTTGAGTTAGAATAATAGAGTGAGAGAGGTTTTTTAAATGAGTGTTGGTCACTTAGAAGTAAAAAACAAATCCCCCACAACAAAGAAACAAGTACCTTAACAGTGCAAAATAGCTACCCACTGGAGTTAGTGGTAAGTATATAGTGCAATGAAGTCATCAACTAAACAGCATGTAGTGCTATATGAACATAGATTTCTGAGTCCAGATCTGTCTATGTTTATTTAAACAGCCTCACATTCAAATTCTAATTATTCTACATGTCATCTTTTCCAGTGTTTAGCTTATCGATAGCTTACTTATAAAAGTCTGCTTTTTAAAAAATTTTAGTTGACAAATAAAAATTATGTATATTTATGCAGTATGACATCATGTCTTGGTCGATGTATATATTGTAGAAAGATTTAATCAGGCTAGTTAACTTACTTGTCACCTCACCAACTTATTAAAAGTCTAGCTTTTAAATTCATCCACAATGTATATTTATTTTGTAATGAATGAAGTATTCTCAGCAATTTAATATCTTCCTCAAAATACATTAAACACCTGATCTAAAGCAGTTCTTTTGATATATATGCACAATACATAAAACAAATTTGGCAAAGAGAAAAAAAGACATTAGCCTTTACGACAAGACTGTTGTCTGTATTTCTGTTTATTTTTGGGGAGTCCTTTTTAAAGAATACTGTTGGTTTGTTTTAGGAGCATAATTAGCTCATCAATAATATTTAACCAACCATAGCATCAAGATCAGTCTGGAACTGGAACTACTATATAACACGGTGATTCCCATTATCTATCCAGCTGGCGTGACTTGGCAAACAGTATTTTACAAGATATTGCACCAGCTTGTGATCACCCAGAGATGCAATGTGCCCACTTTCTATGAGTGCTGAAGGTGTGGCATGTAACCTCTGTTAGCTGCCATCATCCATTTGCTACACTCTCTCAATTGGCAAATATTCCATGTGTAGCACAGTTGAGGAGGTTTTATAAATACAAGGCAGCAAAAACAAAAAGCATAGATAAAAAGGAATCAAGCTCTGTGGCATACTAACCATTTAGAAAAGTTGAAGAGATCATGCAGAAGAATCTAAACATGCAGAAAAGGGACTCACGATCATGGAAATACCTCTTAAGCATTTGGGGTGGGAGATATGTATATTCTGAACTCAGAGCTCTACACAGTGATATCTTGGGACAAACTACGCTATCCTTTGCCTCCTGATTTAATAAAAAATTGGTAGATTTACAGTCATTTACAGAGCTACCCCTCACTGGTCTGTGATCAGTCGACATATTAGTAACTGAAGGATAACTCACAAAATTACCCATGTAGTTTAAAAAATTGATTACCCATAAACATTTTCCAGAAAGTAACCAAAAATCAAAATTTCACTTTTCTAGGTTTTCTTGCAGTTTTTTGTAACTAGAGAGGATTTTTACTATAAGTCAAACACCCATAAAAATGTGACAGGTCCTATAAACCATCAAATAATTACAGCTTCTGATTCACATTAAAAAGCAGGGGCTGATATCAAGTCACAAAATAGGTGAGTATTAACATGACAAGGATATGAAACATGCATGTAATAATTCTGAAGTTTTCATCATGACTTATCTCAGATAAATTTAGTATAATCTCTTCATAACTCTGTGAATCATTGGCCAACTCATTACTATAATATAATCAATATATTATTGAGATGGAAATATCCTGGCAATATGGCAAGGCTCTAGAAATGCCAGTTTCTAAATTGGTGTCAAAGTATTACACATGTGTCATAAACGGCTAACAAAGGGATGCCAAATCATCCCTGTTGCTGAGATAATTGTTTTACTTTGAAGTTTCTCAAGATCTATTGTGTTAGTTCCCAGGTCAGAGCTATCTGCCTCTCCTCTGTCCATTTTTTCCCCTCATTCTTCAATCACAATGTAGAATTAGAAAACTATTTGACAATTAGATAACAAGTTATTTCAATGGCTCTAAAAAAAAAAAACTACTTCTTTGATTTTGTTAAAAGAAGAATCCTTGATTTGCTTGCTAAGATTTACTGAGGAAACTGGGTATATTGTGTAATTCTATGATATAACCTTCAGAAAGCTAGGAGACTAAAGGATGAGGTTGGGGCACATGTTGATAGGATGAAGTGCCCCTATTAAGAATCTATGAGAAAGGCTTTCATGCCTTAGTTACATTTTCTGTCTCCTCCAATTAGACTCCTCCAATGCTACTGAAGGGCTTTAGTACAGTGCCCTGCACACAATAGGTGCTTCACAGATACTTGCAGAATGATTTATTGAGGAGGAATCCATAGATGATCTCATAGAAATTCAAGGAAAAATCTACTATGTGAAAAACAAAGTGCCGATTCCATGCTTCAATTCCATGATTCTGGCAGCCAGCATAACAAAACAGCCACAACAATAACAAGAAAAAAAAGCCAGGATGATGTTTAGAAGTTAACTTTAAACTCTTCTGTTGTTCATAGAGTCACATGTATATTTTCTCTCCTGGGTGCAGAGTCCTTAGTTCAGTGTCTTTTGAGAAAACTGTAAATACACACATGCACCACACTCTGACTTATTCTCTCTTATTTTGCACATTTCTTTGAATGAGATGTATTTTACCTTAATTTCTTTAAATGGCCATTTCTGTAACTTTCCAAAGAGGAAAGAGATACAGTGAAGTGCAATAGGGGACCAAAAAGTTACATTTTACATTATTCATGTATCTTTAATGCCAGTGTATATCTGGTTAGACTTTCTGATCAGAAAATGTAAGTATGTGTGTGAGGATAGGAACTGAGCAGCTTACGACAGAAAAATATTATTCAAAATAAAAAGACATCCCTTATTTAGAAGAGATGCCAGTAGGAAGCTTTTAAAATTAACTTGCCCTAAATGTGGAGCCTTGGAATTGGATCTGCAAAGTGTAAATAAACACCTACCTTGAGATGTGGGATTCATTTGAGGATTTCTTCAAATGGAAACATACTTGCGAGACACTGGGTCCCTGAGGGAAGAAAGCTATAGAAACAGGTTTCATTTTTACTGTTTCCTGTAGTAAGTTGAATCTGACAGCTGATTCTCTTATGGACAAGGCAAAATTTTTAAGCCAAGAATATAAACATAGTCAATTTTTCTGTTTTTGTTTTATCCTAGATGGTGCCTTATTCCAAGATTTCAGTGTACAATGCTCAAGTTCAGTGAACTCTCCAAGATTACTATGCATTTCCCAAGGAGAAGAGACATACAAAAATTACTCTGCCAATTACATATGCTAGTTTCATTAATACCTTCATTTAATTGACTGGGATTTATGAAAGATCTAGTAATGAAGCCATACTGTGCCATAACTTATCCCACCTTGCAAGAAGAAAACGGAAGCTCAGATGGATTAAAGCTATATGCTCTCTGGGGCAGGGACGGGGTCTGTTTTGTTCTTCAGTGTATTTTCATGGCCCTACACAGTGTAGTGTGGTGGTAATAGAGCACAGCCATTTGGAGCTCAGTGTCTGGAGTCAGACAGACCTGGCTTGGGGCAGAAGCCTCAGGTGAGGAAACTGAGGTTAGGCTTTAAAAATAAAGACTTAAAGGTGAACATGTATTACAGGTAATATCTCAGTTTCCTCACCTCTTAAAATGATATGAATATCTAATAAAGTGTTGGATAATGAAATAATACATGTAATGTGATCAAATAGTGTCTGCTACATAGCTAACATTTATTAATAAAATTCTCATCATTATCCTTATCTGGCACTTGGCATCATTATAAAATGAATGGCTGAATGCAGCTATTATACACAAAATCAGAACCCTGGTTTTCTCACTTCTCTCTCAGTACTCACCTCCCTTACATGATACTATACATGTAATTGGAAGTTACCTAAAAAGATTGATGAATTTAGTTTTACTAACTCCAATTTAGTATCTCTTGCAGGCAGGTGGGAGGGAGGAGCTTTCCATACCTATGTTTTGTGCCAGCTGAATGTGTGTGTGCGTACGTCTGTGTTTTACAGTTTTTGTTTTGTTTTGTTTTACACAAATGAATTATGCTTTTCTTTTTTTATTATTATACTTTAAGTTCTAGGGTACATGTGCACATTGTGCAGGTTAGTTACATTCGCTTTTCTAATGTAGAGATCTGCTTCTGAGCTAATGCCCTATTTCATGACTTCGTCACTATTTGCAGCTTTCTAGAAATGCTATTGCTGGGATTCCCAGCCTGGAGAGTTTTATATAGAGAAAAACATGGACAAAGATAATTCTGGTCTAAAGCTGTTTTCAGTCTTGCACTGCCAATTATATTAACTGTCTTCAAGAAGACACACTGAAATTAAAATGGCAAATTTAACTCAGACTTACAGTAATGTAGGCAATCATTTAATTTCACAAAACTGAAATGATTTGGGGGCTGTGGTGAAAATATTTTGAAGGATACCATAAAGTGGAAGCAAATTTAATTTTTTATATAAGCAAATCTTGAAGTAGGAGTGAGGAATTCTATAGGCAACTAAATCTTTGAAAATAATAATGCAGTTTTTGGATTTCTTTAGTGCCTTCTTCCTCCAAAGAATTGCATGATCATCACATGTATGGTTGCTCTTTACAACATTCTTGACAAAAAAAAAATAGTAAGAGTTCAATGACTTTTTTTTACCACAGAAAAGGTGAGGCATTGAGTATTTAAATGGCTTTCTGAGAAGAAGTATGGTTAGCTCATAGAAGAGAGGTGGAACTTGAACCTTTGATTAGAATCTACTAGCTCTGACAAATTTAAAGTAACATCTAAATATGACCCTTTAGGAATACTTCTAAAACCTGTTCACCTTTAAATCTTTATCTATGAAAGTATTTAGATGAAATCTTAGAAAATTATGTAATGTACAGACAATGAATTTTTTCCATGCCACATTTGAGTTAACATAGTTTCTTCTTATTGATCCAAAAGATTTGAGGTAATATTAACAGAAGTGGATATAATAGGGCCTGGATAAACTCTAATTTCCCCCTTTTCTTGTCACTTCTTCCATGTCCCTTGTTTTTAATTGCTCTGTTTAATCAAGAGAGTATATTGTTTTTGTTCTTGTTTTGCAAGATCTGACACACAGATCATGTCTGTAACAACCTGGAATACGTGACATCACACACACAGGAAAAAGCTGTGGCCCTAACTACTCAGAATCTAGAATTTCTTATCACAGACTAGTGATTCTTAAAGTGTAGTCCCTGGACCAGCAGCAACAGCATCACTGGGGAAACTGTTAGAAATGCAAATTCAGAGCCCTAGAGATCTACTGAATCAGAAATTCTGGGTTGTAGCCCAACAATCTGTACTTTAACAAGTCTTCTGGGTGACTCTAATGCATGCAAAGCTTGAGAATCGCTGACCCAGACTCAAAGAGCTTCTTGATCCAGATATCTGCATGTGCGCATGCCCAGCCCTTGTGTTTCTAGCATAAGTCTTTTTCTACTTGCCAAGTCCCTTTACTTGAATGTCTTTTCTTTTTTTTTCTTTCTTTCTTTTTTTTTTTGTACAAGCATGTCAGCCTCTTCTTTTCAGTTGTATGGAAACACTGCACTTTTATGTGGGAGGACAGAAGATGAGTAGGATTCATCATATATAATATATATACATCATATATAATATATATATAATTTTAAAATATTCACTTAAGGCTCCTTTTACCAAAATGCCTCAGTGGCACAGGAATCTTGTACCGCAAAGCAAATACCTGGGAGAGCTGGAGGGAGGGGTGGGGTGTTTTGTACAAAATGAAAGGGTATCAACAAGCATGGCCTACAAGATCATTGTGACTTCAGTATTTAGAAATGTAGTTGTCAATTTATTTTTAATTATTTTAATCCTCAATATCAGTGTGGAATCAAATTGCCATTTACAATAATAGAAGACTTAAGTCTGAATCCGTACATAAGGCATGCTGTGGAGTACACATATGAATTCCTTTTTTTGCTTAAATTCATTACATAATGTTTCTGAAACTTGAGTAACCTATAAATTCATTTTCAAAGGAAAAATTATTTTGAAACTAATACTAGTTACAGACCTAGTGCCTAGATGGAAAAACAATGATTTAAAAAGTTAGAGTTCTTCTATAAAAAGTGTTTTTAATTGGAAATTTCTCTATCAAAGAAAACTTTTATGTTTATTCATACAAAATGTATTTTAATTCACTAAAATGAAAATATATAATTAAAACATCTCATGGATTCCTGTAATATATATATATATATACATATATGAACTAGAGTCTGTGCACCCGAATCTGAGAAACATAGTTGTATACTAATCTAAACCATACCTCTGAATTCTAAAAAGCATCTAAAGTAAAAGTGAAATGTGTGACCAAGAATATTAAAATAATAAATGTCATTTTGTAACAACTATCAGAAAACTTGAAAAGTATTTCAGTTCATATTTTGAAGCTGATAAATATCAGCTCTGTGGTTAAATTTGTCTTAAAACTCAAATGCCCAATTTTATTTACACAGATAGCCAAAGTCATCTGTTAGCCTGAAACATATCTGAACAGTACCTGAAGTCACCCTTTTGAGAGCCCTTTACCTGTACTATCCAAGATATGTACCTCATGACAATTTAGAGGATATTCAGAAATGGAAATTCCATAGTTTATAATACAAAAAAGAATTAGCACTCAAAATATGTATGCAAGGAAATATTAATAAAGGCAGTATCTGATAACATGTACATACCCAAGGGATAATATATTTCAATGAAAGGAGGGAGGGATAGCTTTCAAACTCTCACAGTGTCACCCACTCTGCTTATGTGCTAAACTTTGTTGACAGCAACAATATCCTTGTTGACTCTTGCAGGTGTACTTTAAGCCAAACAATCTGTCTCAAGAAGGATGTGAACCATCAAGTTTGCAGAATGGGTATGGCTCTGCCAGATTTTATCTATCTGAAAGATGATATGGCTTATTCTCTGCATGGAATAGGAAATAAAAGGTGTAAAATAGGAAGCTCTACTGTTTCAATGTTTCATTTGGGTTTCTGTGGATTCCTAAGCAAGACATGCAGATAGGTAAACATAACTACCCATAACATCCAAGCAAATATGAACAATTTTATCCCAAATACCTTAACCCCACTGACTTCTCAATTAGCACAGAATTCAGGGCTGCAATGGTGTAAATGGTCTGTCTACATTTGTTCTGTCCAATATAGCAGCCACTGGCCACATGTGTCTAGTGAGCACTTGAAATGTGGCTACTGCAAATTAGGAACTGAATCTTTTATTTTATTAATTTAAACAAATTTAAATAGCCACATGAGGCTAGTGGCTACTATGCTGGACAGCAGAGAAGATAATCTTTTTTAAAACATGATTTCCTACATTTTCCTTTACTTTTATTAGGCTATTCTGATATTAAAATAACTTCTTATTTAAAAAAGGATTCTTTCAAATTAAATTCTCTTTTTTTATTCAAAATCATTTTCTTTTGTTTTGTGTTCTACTCAGTGACATACTTGTGAAAGCCTTTTGAAACAATTTTCAGAAAGCCTGACACTGTTGTCTTTGTTGATCTAGGTAACTTTAAGTCACTTAGACATTTTAACCTTTCCTATCTTTTACTTTCCCTGCTCTTTTCCATATTCCTCAACTTTCTAGATATGTGAAGCCAAAATAAGATGCAATATATACTGAATAAAGCAATGGGGTTGTGTGGAAGAGGAGGAAGGAGAGTGACGACCTTTTAAGAATAGTTTTAAATTTTGAGAAAAGCTGAAAAGATAGTAGAGTTGCTATATATCCTACACCCAATTCCCTCTATTTTTAACATCTTACATTACTTTAGTATGGTGCATTAGCACAACCAATGAACCAATACCAATACACTACTGTCAACTAAAGTTAATATTTTATTCGAATTTCCTTAGTTGTTACCCAATATTCCTTTTCTGTCCCAGAATCATCTCATCCAGAATACCACAGTGCTTTAAGTTGACATGTCTTTTTTTTTTTTCTTTTTTCTTTTGTGAGATGCAGTCTCGCTCTGTCACCCAGGCTGGAGTGCAATGGTGCGATCTTGGCTCACTGCAACCTCCACCTCCCACGTTCAACTGATTCTCCTGCCTCAGCCTCCCAAGTAGCTGGGATTACAGGTGCCTGCCATCACGCCCAGCTAATTTTTGTATTTTTAGTAGAGACGGGTTTTCAACATTTTGGCCAGGCTGATCTCAAACTCCTGACCTCAAGTGATCTGCCCACCTTGGCCATCCAAAGTGCTGGGATTATAGGTGTGAGCCACCACACCTGACCAACATGTCATCTTAAGCTCCTCTAAACTATGAGAGCTTTTCAGACTTTCTTGTTAACTTGCTTTTAATTAGAACTATTGGGTTTGAGCAAATTTACGATTGGGTCACTAATACTTGAGGAAATAAGAATAAAAATAATTTTAAGATCAAACAGATGATATTTCACCAAAATCCTGGTAAGCATTCCATGACAGAGACCTTTACAAATAACACTAGTCACTCTGGGCCATGGAAGATATCCTTGGGATAGTCTTCTAGATGCAAGTAACTCACAGGTAACTACCTATGAGGTGTTAGCCATTCCCTAGTAAGAATCAACCCAACAATAATACAACCTCAGTTTTATGTCCAGTTCATTGAAGAAATCATGTGAGATTTGAGATACCTTTTGCTTTCCTCCTACTACCCCACCCACACACACATACAATAAGTGGTCTATGATTTTATCATTAATGAAAATTAAATTTATCTGGAGTAATTTATTCTTCAAAAACTAGTCTTTGGCTACTTAGTAATTTGAGTTACTCTATACCAGTGCAATGGCAATTGAATAATTGTGTTACTGCATTCTTATATGTTGAAGTTGATCATTATAAATATTAAGTATCTCTGATCCTTGTTGGATCTACAAATCAGTTACTGGCTCTTAAAGTCTGGGAGTTATAATGAATCTTAGAATGCACACTATTTGAGGCTGGGCGTGGTGGCTCACACCTGTAATCCCAGCACTTTGGGAGGCCGAGGCGGGCAGATCACGAGGTCAGGAGATCAAGACCATCGTGGCTAACATGGTGAAACCCTGTCTCTGCTAAAAAAAATACAAAAAATTAGCCAGGCATGGTGGCGGGCGCCTGTATTCCCAGTTACTTGGGAGGCTGAGGCAGGAGAATGGTGTGAACCTGGGAGGCAGAGCTTGCAGTGAGCAGAGATCACGCCACTGCACTGCAGCCTGGGCAACCCTGCAAGACTCCATCTCAAAAAAAAAAAAAAAAAAAAAAAGCACACTATTTGAGCCAACTGTGGATCCTACTTTTTAAAGTATACCAGCTTTAGTCAAGCATTGCCTTCCTAATCATGGTCTAACTTTCCATCTTCTTTTTATAATAGTTGGATTTCTTAAGCCAACATTTCCTTGTTATTGAGTGTTTATATGAGAAGCAGGGAGGTTTAAAGGTTCAATTTTCCTTGGTTCCTTGTTTCATTGCACATGATTTAAGATACTATTTCCCCACTCTTCTTAAAATGGTTCCATGTCTTTAAAAATATGCTAATTGTCCTCTATAATCTGTTTCAGTTTCTACATCTAGTGAAAGTTCTAACTTATCATAAAAAAAATCAACTTATATATTACAAACTGTGAATAGTAGAACTTAGGAACTGGAATCAACTTCCACATTGTCTGGTACATGCACTTTCTTTGATAAGTGAGAAATATGAAACTCAATACTTACCAAATGTCATGAAGTTTGTTAGCAGAAGAGTCAATTCCAGAATCTAGCTATCGTAAGTCTAGGACATAAAGTGTGGAATGATTGCACTACGCACTGCCTCTTCATTTCATCTAAAGCATGTTTACTCAAAGGGAACTAGTCCCTAAAGTTCCAAGAACATTTTTCTAAAATGGTCTGACCTTTTAGATACAACAGGGACTATGTAGGCATACAAAGACAGTATTGGGTGTACATATTAAAGTTAACAGTTTATCTCCAAAATTAAGCCTTCAGAGTCTCCTTTAACATAACAAACATATCATCTGGCTCCTTTTGTCCTCTACCCAGTCTTTCCAGACCATTTCTCTTCTACCTTCTTCTGGAATACATCCCCTTTTATGATTCTTGCTATCATGGTATACATCTTCTTGTGGCACCGCAAACCAAGCACAAGATCTTACTTCCTCACTACAGCCAACTACCTCTGGACTCCTTTTCTGGGACAGCCTCACTTCTCTGTAGCAGTAGGTTAGCAAGTCATGGGAGAACAGCCAAGGGATCAGGCTGACACCACGAGAAGCCCCATCTCATCTGCCATCAACCCCTCACCTGGAAGCCTGTGAATTGATTTGCTCTTCTAGAATTAGTGCTTCCATCCTTTTGTTCATGCTGCTTGCTCATTCTTCTTTTTACCTTCTGTCCTATAATTTGGCAGCTACCTACATATTCTTCAGAAGTCAGATAAACCATCACCTCTCTGTGCTTCCCCCCCGGATCTTCCCCCTCCCCAGAGCTACATGCAGCCTCTTTAGGGCTCCCGGAGTCCACTGTATATAACTCTATTATAGTACTTGTTATATAGTAAAATTATACCTACATATATGTTCCCTTTTCATTAGATTCTGAGCTCCCTAACAGAAAGAAAAAAAAAAAAAGCCTTATTAGTTCTGGTATCCTTATCAGCCTGCCTAGCAGAGAATAAGCTATAATAGTAACATATTATTTGAACATATGGCATGTGCCAGACACTATGCTAAGGTACTAATAGGAATTATATATTCCTCACAATGACCTTAAGCAATAGTGTTGTTATTACGATCACTTCACAGAAAATTGAAATGCAGAGAAGTTAAGTAACTTGCCCATGTTCACATATCAATTAAATTTTAGAATTCAAATACAAGTCGAAATCTAGGGCCATTTTCTTAAGTGTTTTATTGCTTTTCTGAGGAGGGGTCAATAAATAGTTGTTGAATGAACAAATACCTGAATGTGAGTGAATGAATGGAAAGAATCCTATACTAAAGCAAATAATACTAAGGTTTTGAAACGCTTCATTAAACTGCTTGCTTAATGTATAGGCTGGAATGGTCCTTGGAGTTCATGTAGCCCCTTTACAGAGGAAGAAATAGGTTCCAAATGATACCACAACTTTTCTCTCTACTTTTGACAATATTGTATATGTATTTATCTTTTTAAAAATGTGACTCCTGGTGGCCATGAACAGTGGCTCATAATTATAATTCCAGCACTATGAGAGGCTGAGGCAGGAGGATCCCTTGAGTCCAGATGTTCAAGATCAGCCTGGGCAGCATAATGAGACCCCATCTCTTAAAAAGATAAAAGTGACTCCTTAAGACAGAAATACATACAAGGCAAAGGAACACATAATGACTGTACGCCTGGCACGATTTTGAAGCACGATGAAGGGCAAATATGTTTTCAAATATATTTGTGTCTGTGTATGTGTAAAACTTTAAGAAAGAGTGTGGACATTCACTGGGAAGTTCATCAAAGTAAGTTTCCAAGGGACAAATCATGCATTTGAATACTTTTCCAGGGAAAACGATGGAATCGCTTTTCCTACTAGCTTATGAAGAACTCTGTGGAGAATGCTAGAATGACTGCTGTGAATAAAAGGGCCTGAAAACAATCCAGAAACACTCTTTTTTCTTCAAAAGACAATTCTCACTAGTCCAGCCAGGAAATGTGGCTTTGAATGAGGAAGGCAAGTGTGAGTTGGCTCACACCGGATTGGACATATCCCAAGTGTATTTCTCATGAAGTTGCAGTTTGGCCTTGCTTTCAGGGGCTGGTGTGCTAAGAGACCAAGACTGCGAATACTCAGAGACCTCAGGACAAAAATTCTGGCAGACACCAAATTATTTAATCTACTTTCTTTTCCTGTTGCAATCTTTTGTTAAAACAAACAAACAAAAACAAACAAACAAAAAAAAACAGAGGTTAAAATGAAAATAACGTGAGTTTATTCCAATGGGAAAGGAATTTGAGGATATAAAAATCCCATTTGTTTCATTCTCTAACAAAAGAGCATTTCATAAACTGAGTAAAATTCAACTTCATATTTTGGGATATGATATTTGATTCTAGTGAGTTTTAATTACTATTAGCAGGAGCATAAAATAACAGGCTATAGCCGCAGGCAATCCAGTAATCCAACACAACAAGTATTTATTAAGCTTTGTCTATGCTGGAGGAGATATAAAAGGAGGAGTACGTGGCAAAAGTCATGCACTTCAAGGAACAGACATGCAATCTTGTTATGGAGAAAAGACACATCCAGAAAATAATTACAGAACAGGACAGTTTAAAATGGTTTAAATATAATCAAATAAGTTACCTTTACAGTCATGGCTTATAAGGAGAGACTTTGAAGCAGAAGTAGGATGAGACCTGCATTGAATGATTGCTTTTATAGGTGAAAGTGAGAATTTTTTAAAAAGGCATTCTTGTTACAGTAACAATGTGAACAGAAACAGAAATATGAAATAGCATTCATTCAGGTGTTCATTCAACAAATATTTGCTGAACACCTGTACGTATAGGGCCTTGTGTCAAGTGCTAGCATGACATTTCTTCTTACTTTTCAGAGAAAGTGAAGAGACTATGCTAGCAGGAACAAAGGGCACATTTTAGCTACATGACTTTGGATGAGTCACTTAACCTCTTTGAGCCTTAGTTTCCTCCCTTGTGAAATGAGAGGATTAGCCACCAGGGGTTGTCTAAGTTTCTTCTTCTTCTTTTTTTCTTTTAGCAGTGAAACTCTTTTCTGTTCTAATGAAATCTTAAGCACAACCCAAATATATTAAGGAACCAGACTGGATCTGGTCTGGCTAAAGGGAGACATATGGGTTGGAGGAAAAGATAGCCTGGATATGCCTTTTGTTGAACATCTTTCTCCCTTTTCCTCCCCAGCCCATGCCTCAAAGCCCCCAGGATTACAAGTGAAATAGTTTTTAAAAGAATTCACCTTCCTGAATCCTCAATTCTCTTCTACTCGTAAAGTGTTGCAATAGGAAATATAAGATATCAGAAGATTAGCTTTGTAAATAGAGTTTGATTACAAAAATCCTGAATTTTAGGATGCTAAAACAGTATAGGTTCTTAAGTGAAATGACAAAATTGTTGTTTCAAAGATTGTTGTTCGAACACCATTTAAGAGGAACTAGAAGAAGAAAACTAGATATTAAGCTATAAAGGCCTGGGCTAGGCTAGCATTACTGGGGATAGGAAGGGTCAAACCAATACAGCAGAGGGAGAATCTGCAGAACTTGGTAAGATTAAATAGAGAGAAAGGAGACAAAGAAGGAGTCAAAAATAGCATTCCAGTTTGTAAATCCAATATGGTACTACAGATAGATATGGGAAGTAGATCTCAAACTAGGTGCACATTGGAATTGCCTGGGGAGCTTTAAAAAATACTGATAACTGGTTCTCACCCCCTGGAGACTCTGAATTAATTGGTTAGGGGTGCAGCCTGGGCATTGAGATTTTTAAAGCTCCCCAGGTAATTCTAATGTGTGGCCAAGGTTGAGAACCACTGAAATAGAAGGGCAGGGAGTAATGGCAGGCCTAGAGAACATGTTTTAATGAACTATCTTCTGATGCTTTTATGGTCTAGCTAATTTTTTATTAAGGTTTTTTTTTTCATACTCTGCTTAATATTAAACACCAATCATGTTACTACAAAGTTATACATAATATGATTTTTCCTGTATCATCCTGTCAACATATCTCTATGGGATTTGCAAAGAAAACAATCTCTGTGTTTTTCCAATGTTGAAAATCAATGATAAAATCTCCACTAATGAGAAATGTGTGTTTTTAAGTTTATGTGTAAATGCTATACTTCAAGAGTTTTCCTTTATCATAGATCATTATTACAGGATCATTATGATGTTTGTCCAAAAATTATCTTTACACACACACACACACACACACTTTAGAGACTTGTAAACAGTATATTATTCAGGCATTCCTATTTTGAAATACTATTTAGTCTCTATAAAGGTACTACAAAAAGTCAAGAGAAATTCAGCCTTTACTCTGCCTAAACATAGCAAAAGCAAGCTAGATGAAATTTTAAGTCACAGCAGTCCCTAATATTTGCATAGCCTTTTTGCATTTTTGAAATCCTCTACAAATATTATCAAGCTGGATTCTAACAATAGTTCTATTATTTGATCATAACAGATAGTCTAATTTTGTATTCCTGGATGAGGAAATGGAGACCCAGAAGTCAGGTAACACGTCCAAGTCCCAAGGATAGAATTTAACCCATTAGGTCTCAGGTCTTTTCTTCCCTAGCTTGGTTCTCTATATTCTCTTTCAAGCACACAATCTAGTTTTCAGGTACATGTCCCCACCTTAGGCTTTCAGAGGGAGAGGTAGATGTTTATCCACTCAAAGTGATCACTTTCTCCTCTATGAACCACAGGGCTTTATCAGTAAAATCTAGTAAAAACATTCTTTTCTACTTTTATTAAAGCTATGAAAATGCTTATTTTCATTATTGAACTGTCAGTTTCCTTTTTTTCTTCTTCTTTCTGAGATGGAATCTTGCTCTTTTTGCCCAGGCTGGAGTGCAGTGGCGTGATCTCGGCTCACTGCAACCTCCACCTCCCAGGTTCAAGCAATTCTCCTGCCTCAGCCTCCCGAGTAGCTGGGATTAAGGTGCGAGCCACCATGCCTGGCTATTTTTTTTTTTTTTTTTTGTATTTTTAGTAAAGACAAGGTTTTACCACGTTGGCCAGGCTGGTCTCGAGCTACTGACCTCGTGATTCACCCGCTTCAGCCTCCCAAAGTGCTGGGATTACAGGCGTGAGCTACCGCACCCAGTGAACTGTAACTTTCTTTAAGGTTGGGTCCATGATGACTAGAAGAGTCATATTTCCTATTCCATAAACACCTAACAGTTTCATTTACTTACTTACTTACTCACTTACTTACTCATTTGTGATGAGTTGGCAACAGCTCTTCAGATAAAGAAAAACTGTGAAAATATCTTCCTTGGGGTCTTTCTTCCTATTTCCAAAACAACTTTCCAAGTTACTTTAATAATCTCTCAGACAGAAGTTTTTCAGATCAATCACTTTTTCTGATATCTTCTAGATAAATACATGTTTGGCCATGTTCCTCTTAGGTCATAGGCAGTCCAAGACAAAAACCATGACTTCAAAAGTGACATGATCTGTGTAGCATTCAGAGGAACTACTACCTCCCTTGGTAGGGGCTCATGATTTTAGATGAAGGTTATGTTAGCATTCGCAGCCACCACAGCTCATCAATCAGAAGGCTGAGCTGGACTTCTTCTAGGTCAATATTAACGATCTTGCAGTATCGTTATCTGAAGTAAGTGGAAGAATACTTTAATTTGTAAATCTAAGCTCATCAAATAGTTTTTCCTAAGACATGCAATACAATGCTACTGGAGGAATAACTAGGAAGCCAAACCCAGGTGTGCTCGCCAGTAAACTGACTTTCATTATGGATATTGAAAGAGAACTTCACCTTCTCAGCAGTGGGTTTCTAGAACTGCATTAAAGACATGTGGCATAAACTACTAAGTGAACATATCATGAAAACGTCTGAAGACAACAATAAATTTTTTTAAAAGCAGATTTATAGAAAAAAACACGTAAAATCTATCAAGGGCACAAAACTATTTGGGACAGTCATCAAATTTGGACTTCGTCAATTTCGCAGTAAGCCTTATAACAGTTTCTCAATCAGTATATCCAAGGAGATTATTGAAATAGTACAAAAGCAATGACTGAGAAATGGTGTCATAACATTTTTTTAAATAATGAGAATTCTAACAAGTTATCTTTGAAGTTTAGAATAGATTGCTACAATTAGAAAAAGATGGGTATCCATCACCCCACCCTGTCATATTCTGACATAAATAAAAGGAAGATGAATTTTAAATTACCTCTACTCATGACAGTTTTATCCTAGACAAAGTTCTTGCCACAAAACAGAGGGTGAAGGACTTCTAGTAGAGCTATAATTGCCATAATGTTGATTAAATGTACACTTAATGTGGGGAAAAGCTTTTCTGTGGCATGGCAGAGTCTTTCTAGTGCTATTTAAAAACTCTTCAAGTACAATCTTCTAAAAGTGGTACTTTGATGAGCAGTGCAACAACATACCTGAAGTTTCATTGCTATATAAAGCAGAGTTGGGAACGGTCAAGCAGTGAGAAGTGCGGGCGAAACTGCCTTATGTAGATTATCACATTACACATATATTCCTAGTTAGGAACACACAAGCACACTAGTTTTATTTTATACTTACAACTTGGTTTTGAGACCAAATATTATCAATTTTATTGAATCAATTCTAACAGTATCTCATTTACTAGGCCTGGCTCCCAGTGACTTTTAGCTATTTTCCCAAATCATATACCTGTGTGTATGTATGTATGTGTATATATATATATACACATACACACACACACACACACATATATATATATTCTTTTTAAAGTGATAAGTGTTGCCACAATTAAAGATGATCAGAAGAAAGTGCCATTAGACAGAAAGCACTTTCCAAGCAGGAGGCCAAGTGTGCTTTGAAGGGCAGAAGACGTATGTATTTGTAAAGAGTGTTATTATTTAAAATAATCAGTCATTACTTAATACTAACACATTTTATATTATGATGTATGTGTGAGATTGTGTACACACACACACACACACACACACACATACACGCACAGCTACATGCTTCCAGAGACATCTCTTTTGGTATTATCAAAATGATAAAGTTTAAATCATGATTCTCAGAGGCATTTGGAAGAGTTAGAGGAGAAAAGAAACAGAATGGTATTCAAAGCCATAAAACTGTGTCAGGGGATCACTAACTTCTTCTCCTGTGCCCTCCAAGCCCACCCTAGATTTTTCTAGATATAATATTGAAGGAATTGTGTCTAAACTTTTTAAATGGGTACTAGCAGTAGCCAGCAAGACAAACAAAACCTTTCTCCAGAGCAGTGGAGAAGAAATGGTAACAGAAAGCTCAACCACTAGGCTTTGAGTGCTAGTTTAGAGAGCAGAACACACTGTCAATTGACACTTGCCTTTGACAATTTGAACAGAGTCGGGTCACCTGACCTCAGGCCTCATACACAGCTTAGTAAACTGCATTGCTCCCCAAAGAATAATTTATCTTTCCCTTTTCAGAGTACTAGACTTCACTCCAAAATGAGGTAACTGAGACTGGTCAACTGACTTCACATGAAAGAATTACTCTTGAGGAAGACAGTCAAGAATAGAGAATTTAGTCACAGAGGCAATTAGTTTACATTTTATTCTACTTGCCATTTGATTAAGTACACATTTACCTAGGGAACAAGATGTTTTGCATGGCAACTAACAATGCAAACTTAAATTTTAAAGTATATATTTTTATCCTAATGCTAATTCATTTTTCATAATCTGTTTTTAGTAAAATTCCTGTTTTTCAAAGTAGAAATAAAAATGAACAATAACATGCAAAGTTAAATCAAGAATGAATGTCCTCACATATCTTGGGTCACAAAGACCAACATTCCTAAACAAAGGACCACAAAAAGGCATCATCCCTGACAGTTAAGTCAGGAGTTAGTATACAGATGCTTTACAAAGTGAGGTATTAACTCTCAGTAAAAACTGTATTACACGTCAGCTATATGTCACAAAATAAATGTTCAGTAAATCTCTAAGGATTTATTTTACTAGTCTCCATTGACAAAATTTGCCAGAAAATACCAAAGCACACAATTCACCTCACAAAGAAGATACATGTATATATACGGCATTCACTCTTTACTGAAGTGAAGCATTTTAAAACTAATGTCTTTATGCCAATGCCTGCTTATAAAAGATACTCTGTGTAAAAGAGCCAGGAGATCCATCATCAGTGAAATGAGTATCCAATGAGACCTATTGTGTGCTCAGAATGTGGGAACTCAGGAATTGAAGACATGGTCCTAGGTCTGGCAATCACATTATAAAATAGCAAACAAAATGAAGACATAATCTAATTGAGAGCTATATTGAATGTTACAGATAAAGTGGTGGAAAAGATTAGAAGTGAAGGAGATCAGCAGTCTAAAACAGTTACATGTAAGATCATAAAATGATCCTTAATATTGGCACTAGAAAATGACAGACTGGAATGAATAGACAAAGGCAAAAATCGAGAAATGTGTATACAGTATATCTATGTGAAAGTTAAAAAGAAATCGCTGTTTAGATGGAAGATGAGACCAGGTTATCATAGTTTTAGAAGAGGAGTTTAAACTTCATGCAGTGAATGTTGGGAGCTACAGAAGGCTTGTGAGTAAGAGGGAGACAACATGAACACATTGTTTGTGGACTACCCAGCCCAGATAATTCAAAGTTGGTCGCAAGAGGGAGAACCTAAAACCAAAGTTAACAACTCTGGATTCCTCTTTTATTCAACAAAATTGGGTAGTAAATATCAGATAGTTTTTGGTCATGTTTTTGGTAAAGGACAAGCAGAGTCTAACAATTATTTGTAAAGCAAATAGCACATCATAGCACATCGGATAATATACAACAATGAGGCCGGGTGCAGTGGCTCATGACTGTAATCCCACCACTTTGCAAAGCCAAAGCCAGCAGATCCCTTGAGCCCAGGAGTTCAAGACCAGCCAGTTCAAAACCCTATCTCTTGAAAAAATACAAAATTAGCAGGTGTGGTGGCACACACCTGTAGTCCTAGCTAGTTGGTAGGTTGAGGTGGGTACAACACTTAAGCCTAGGAGGTCGAGGCTGCAGTGAGCCATGATTGTACCACTGCACTCCAGCCTGGATGATGGATTGAGACCTTATCTCAAAAACAAAAATGAACACACACACACACACACACACACACACAGACACACACACACAGAGAGAGTGAGATTATGAGAGGCTGGAGCAAAATCATAGCTCTGGCATCAAGTCTCTCAGATAATATGATAGACACAGAGCTCTATACTGCAAGTTTTAAAGTGATGCTCATCTCTTCATGACTGGTTTCATAGGTACCACATATATTTGTTGATCTATATCACATATATGTCTTGATCCATATGTGGTTTAACTTTCAATGTAAGTTCTCAATATTTTATCTATACCTACTGAAATGCTTGATTGACTATCAGGCATGCCTTAGACAATCAGAAAATAAAATTTTAATTTTAACAAAGTAAATATATGCCTAACAAAGAAAGGGATCAAACAATACCATAAAATGGAAATTATCAACCTTTTATTTAAAAACAGTAGAGCATTTCAATCGAGTAGTGTTCAAGTATTGAGTCAATCTGAATTACACAGAGCCTTGACCAATATTTATCGCTACATGTTTTAGAAGCAATTTCCATTTTGATGGGTTGCTTCAAAAGTGGTATTCTGAAGCAGTTAGGCAACATAAAAAGATAGGATCAAGATTATGTCTGTCAGATGAAAAATACAGCATTTATGCAGCATTATATAATCCATTCGCTGGTTTATGAGCCCAACGTCCCCATGGGAGTGTCGCAAACCCACATAATAGCTACAGGGTTATATTTTGCATTTGAGGCTCCAAATGAGCAGGAAATACTTTCTAAAACCACAAGTGTAACTAGAATACTTGTACTTGGTACCATAAAGTAAGTCCAAAATTATAAATAATTTCAATCTAGCAGCTAAAGATGTCCTCGGTTTGGGTGATGCCAACATTAAAATATGTGCACTTTTCTTCCAGTTATGTCAGTACCCCCCAATTGTTAAGATACATACAACATAAATCAGATGGTCAAATTGGGCCTATGAAAGAACAGTTACCAATGATTCAATGTCAAGGAAGCCTACTACAGTGTTCCCCAAGGATGAGGCCAGTATTTCTTAAACACTCGAGCTAACTGCCTTCAATAAAAAAAAACACATGATACTTAATTTCAAAGAGGACATGACACCAGGGATAGCTGGTGTGGCTAACTCAGGAATGGACATAATTGTAGTTCAAAACAATAGGTTATATCTTGAATATAAATTTAAAAATCAAATAAAGTATAGGTATACATTTATGCATTTATGGAGAAATAACACAATGGACCAGCAATCTCCAGCAGCAGAAACAAATGTGTCAAAAAGCCGTAGAGCTGGGTGAGAATCAAAAACTAATGCTGTTTTGGGATAGAACCATTTGTAAAAAGCAATCTAATGTAGATAAATACACACAATATATAAGATGTAATAAAGCAGTTATATAATGCATTGGCATTTAGTATGATTATTAACAATACCAGTCCAGTCTAGGCAACAGTACAGAACACATTTAAAAATATATAAAACAGGATATATGTAAATATTAAAGAAGTCTGAATTATGTAATCTAGAGAAGTAAAAGTTGAAAGGTGGCTCAAGTATATATAAATATATAAAAGATTATTTTATGTGTATTTAATTGTGGCACATTTTAAAGAGATGGAAAAGAATACAGTGTTGCTAAGATAGAGATATACCAAAAATGTAATTTTGTAGTTTTAAAGACATTGGAATTTGTGTGTGTGTGTTGGGGTGGGGGGCATTCTTACCTAACAGGCCTTCTCATGATTTTTTAAACTATAAAAAATTTTTTAAACTATAGATTTAGTCCACACCAACACTGCAGATTTTACCAGACAGTATGAGGAACTGACTTCCAACTTAACATTTTTCAATTGCTGTTGGGTAAATTATCAACCCAAATAGTCTTTCAGTCTTTTGCTTAGAGTGAGGATCATGAGACTCAAAAATAAACTTTTTCCCAAAGGAAATGGACCGTTGGCCACCGACCACAGAATTAAGAACACTGTGCACTTTGTTTTTAATATAAGACTAAATTTATCTTTCAAATTGATGGGGTTTCTAGAGGTCACAAACTGACAGCCTATGTACAAAACACAGACTGCACACTGTTTGTAAAATCTTTGATTAGTTGCCTAATTTAAAAAATTGATACAATTACATTAAAATGGGGTATCTGCTGTATCTTGAAAAGAAAATAAAGAAAAGAAAATATGGCAACCCTCTGCCTTTATTTTCACAAGTCAACAATCTGCTGATGCTTCATGGTGACAAACGAGGAACAATCTTGCTACCCGTCCTCCTTCACTCATTTTTAACCAATCTAGTTCCAGGAGGCACCTGAGTTTGCCATCCCTGGTTTATAAGGATGGACATTTTCATACTCTGCTACTTGATGTGACCTATTTTAAACAGTGACTTTAGTATGCCTAGACTATCTTACAACATGTTAATTAATCCAAGAGAAACTAACACCAGTAAGTCAGAGAGTGGCATCCTTCCATGAGTGGTTATGCACTTCAATTCAGCCAGATTTAATTTGGTTAACAAATATTTCATGTTACCTACACTAAAATGGATTAGTGGCAATCAACTTTCTCTTTTCAGGAATTGAGGCAAAAATTAACCCTTCTGAGCATTAAAAACAAACAGAAAGCAGAGTGGAAGTTGTGGAATAAAGAGGAAAATATGTGCTACAACCAGGGCCAGAGGAATTTGCAATTAGAATAAAGAACAAAATGTTCTGTCCAAAGAAAAGACAAATCCAAATCTTTTTAAGTTTCTTCCCAAGGATTCTCTCCAAGAAGTGAAGACCCAGAAGCAAGTTCATCTTTAAAAATTTTAAATGCTCAATCAAATCTATCTTAAACATTTGTTTTGTTATGCCTAGGGAAAAGATTATTTTTCTAACATTACTGTCTCAGCAAACAATGATAAGCTTCACAAAAATAAAATGTTCCATTTTGCTTTATTACTGAAAGCTATGAACAAAATTATTAAAATTAAAATATGAATTGAAATATTTTATAGTCCTAACCTTGTTTAAGTAAAAGGATTTTGTATTGTCATTTATTTGGATAAAATATTATACATAGGAACATGATTCAGTAAGAAGCAGGCATAGGGCCAGTCTTTCTAGAAGCATCCAGGAGATTAACTGGAAGTACCAGTAGGAGGTGTTGGTCCCTTTCATAGTTAAAATTATTTTATAGCTAGGCTCCTAAGTAAGGTGTTAAAAACAAGCTCAACAATATATAACAATATGATATTCATGTATTTTCTTCTAAGGAGCTAGAAACATTTCATATGCTTCAAACATAATCTATTTTTATGCATGGCAAAGATGCTAATAATGTTTCTTCAATTAAATGAAACAGTCCAAATTGAAAGCTATGAGAGTATTAGGAAAAGATGTTTAAAAAGTTGTCAATCTATTATAGATTTCTTTCTACTGAAGATTATGATTCCCGAAAGGGTTTGAATGTATATTCCTGAAAGGTAATAGAGGAGACAGACTTCTATTAATGTTAGGTCCTCTGACATTCAGTCAGTGAAAATAAAAGGAGAAAGCATTAACTTTTAACAGTGGAGATGTTAAAAAGAAAAAAACAAACGAGCAAATTCTAAATAGCTGTGTGGAGCAAGGTGACTCAGCCTAGTTTAACAGAGAACGAAAATGTAATCAAATGAAACCTACGACCTCTGTACCAGAGAGAGTGAGGGAGACAAGAAGGCAAACACAATTTAAGAATCTGTGAAGAAAAAGTAAAAGAAGTCACATATGTGTGCAACATTCTGCTCAACCTTGATGCAATAGGTGGTCCCTGAAAGAACTGCAGGTCTAAAAAGAGTCAGGCAAGCGCCTTGGTACTTCCTTTAACCGCAACTTCAGCATCTTCCCATGACCCATTTTCACCTAAGGAAACTGAAGGCAACTCCAGGCAGCAGGGCAGAGTGAACCAGAGCTATGTGAACTGGTCACCAACCACCTGAAACCACACCTCTAATTTCCAAGTGAAAGCAAATCCCCTTGACTTTTGCCTCAACCTCTAAGCAGATTCCACAACTGGCATAGGCCCTTTATCTAGTCAAGAGTGGGATGTACGTGTGTGTGTACCTGTGGTGTGTGTGTGTATCTGTGTGTGTGTATTCAGTGGAGTAAGGGATAGCTAAAACGACCAGAGGAGTGAGGAGCAAGGGGTTGGATCCTGAGGAGGAACTGTAAGAGTGAGAAGGATTAAGACAAGAAAAAGGACAGAGACTGGGTCCCATTCTCTCACTTTCTCCAGTGCCTAGCATAGGGCTTTGCACAATATAAAGACTCATGAGTGAATCAGCAAAAAAGCATATCTGTTGAAATTATATGTTCACTTTACAAAGCATTACAAAATGTGAATTATCAGGGAAGGACTCCTTTTCCCTCATGATGATCACAATTTAAAGGAACCAAAATTAGAGTAGTTACATCAATAAAGAAACCTACAGATAACACACACACACACTCATGCACAAACACACACAATAATCATTCAGGTTAGAAAAGAGAACTGAAAAAGAACACATACATGCTAGGGAATACTAGTAAAAACAAAACATATTACTTCATAACTGGGAGAAACTCATTATTGCCAGTGGGATTTTTCTTCTTTTCTAAATATATTAAATATCACATTGGAATATATCTGAGGTGATACGAAACATATGTGTTAGATGGTATTATAAACCAGAAGGATTAAATACCACATCAAACAAACTGAGCCACATTACTCTGTATTTCCTTTCCTTAGCTGTTCCGGAACTTTAGAAATAATACAGGTAACACAGGACCTGTACTTCTCAGCCTTTCTTTTGAGAACTGTAAACAAGTCTTTCTCTCTTTTCAGCTTGTTCAAGGGAAGAGCTGGAGCATCCAGCAGCTCTCTGCCACCATCTCATGCCTAGACGGGCTGCATGTTTTATTTCTGTCAATATTCTGTATGTCTAGGTTTGGTGGAGCTTTTTATTCTGATAGTGGAAGGAACTACGTCATATTCCAAGCAAAGATGCATGCTCACCAGAGACAACAGCCATTCAAAATGTTTGTTTTGCCCCCACCAACTTGGGATAGAATTTTTTACAAATGACAAGGGAGAATAAATGCTTAAATCAATGTTTCTCATGGTATGCTCTAGGGAACACTGGATTATACAGTTAAATCAGTTTGGGAAATGTGTACTATAACCTCCTCTTCAATATTCATAATACCTATTAGCATTCTAGGGGCTCCAAGAGGTCCTATTGTAAAGAAACCCAATTAACCATAACCCTAACTTACTTGACAATGCAATCCTCTCTTTTACAGGATGGGGCAAGCAAGAAGGAGGGTGTGAGGGATGCAGGGAACTGCCTTCTCATGACATTTTTAGTAAAACACAGAACCAGATTTTAGAACTGGATGAAAACATAGAAAGTGTCAATCCAGTCTCTTACTTTACATATGAAGAAACTGAGGTCCAGGAAAGTAAAGTCATTTGGACAAGATCATATAGCCATTATCTACATTAAGAGCAAAAATATTGGCCATGTCCTTTAATGGCTGTGCTCAATCATTTTACTACTTCACCAAACAAAGAAAATGTCAGGTTAGATACTCCCCCAATCCTACCCTGTAAATTCTCTACCTCCATCATCTTACAGTCCTTCTTTTCCTTTCTAAAAATTGTGTTAGAGATGGGGATCTCGCTATGTTGCTTAAGTTGGACTTAAACTTTTGGGCCCAAGCAATCCTCCTGCCTCGGCCACCTGAGTAGCTAGGACGACAGGTGTTCATCACTGCACCCAGCTGTTCTGACCTCTCTATTTCATAGGCTAGCCCTTTCTCCCAGGCCCCAGACTGCACTTTCCCCCCTCTCCTTTGAGATCTCATTGTCTCACATATCCCTTGCTGTTTTGAGCTTGGTGTCTCTGTCTCTTCTGACATTAACTGTCAATTTTCAGAATGTCCAAACTTTATCTTTCTTCATCTCAAACTATCACCACAGTCACTCTTTTCCTTAAATTCCTCAGAAGGTGTCTATATTTGACATCTCAACTTCCTCAACTTTCATTTGCTCCTAAATCATTAAATTCTGATTTCATTCTTCCCTACTCGCCTACAAAATTTTCCCACTACTTAATCCCCCACCCAGCAATGTTCCAGGCACATGGAACTTGTGATTTGTTATTGTCTCTTGACTACCTAATGCCCATCTGCATCTCTAGCTCATGTAAAATGCACTTCCTCCCTTCCTCTCACCACCTTCTCTTATTAGTGATGCCCTCGGCATCATGCCTCTGCTCAAATATCACCTTTCCTAAGAAAATCATCCTTGATTCCTTAGAGCTTGTCATTTCTTCAATCAACATGCAAAATATCTTACACACACACACATATTTTAACTCATGTAACCATAAAATTTGTTGTCCAGATCAGCACACATCTGAAAATGAAAGACTATTAGTAATTACGTTAGAACAACAGGTATGAACTGTGACCATCCTGGGCAAACTAAGATGTATATTCCCAGTAATTATAGCACTTAGTAGTTCACACTGTGCTTTACTTGTTCACAAGTCTGTTGTCTACCCAACAGACTATAAGTTCCTCAAAGACAAAGACATTTTCCCACCCAGCAAAATGCTTAGCACATCTTGGATTCTTAAAAAATAGCACGGCCAGGCACATTGGCTCACGCCTGTAATTCCAGCACTTTGGGAGGCCAAGGTGGGTGGATCACTTGAGGTCAGGAGTTCGAGACCAGCCTGGCCAATATGGTGAAACCCCAGGGTCTCTACTAAATATACAAAAATTAGCCGGGCATGGTGGCATGTGCCCATAATCCCAGCTACTTGTGAGGTTGAGGCAAGAGAATCTCTTGAACCTGGGAAATGGAGGTTGCAGTGAGCCAAGATCATGCCACTGCACTCCAGGATGGGCAAGAGAGCAAGACTCCATCTCAAAAAAACAAAACAAAACAAAACAAAACAGTGTTTTTGGATGAAGAAGCTGAATAAAGACACGAAAAGAAACAGTGATCTAAAAAGAAGAAGACTGTTAATGGTAACAATAGTTTCCTAGGTAGGAAAAAATTCTTAATAAGAGCAGATGTTAGGTGATATAACACAATCATATATTTCAACAAAACTAGGAGTAAATCTGGTGAGGTGCTTCTGAACCTCAGAGTGTTTCCTGGTACCCCATGAAACAGACTAGAAAAAAGTAAATGACTTATAAATTAGCAACCTATTCTACCTGTTTTCCCACCTCACAATCGTTTACTTATCACTTAAGACCCAACTTTAATGTCACTTTCTTGGATGAAATATCGCTGCAAGTATCCAGGAGTTATTTGCCTCCTCTTTCATATTCTCAGAGCACTTTGTGGAGATTCAACATTAATTTTGAGAGAGTGCCAGGAAAGTTCACATACATTGTGTCACTTATTCCTTCTTATAATCCTGTGAGATAGTGTTATGATCCTCATTTTGTTTTATTGTTTTTGTGTTGTCTTGTTTTGTTTTGTTTTTTTAAGAAAAAGTCTAGCTCTGTTGCCCAGGCTGGAGTCCTGTGGTCCAGTCTCAGCTCACTGCAGCCTCAATCTCCCTGGCTACATCAATCTTCCCATCTCAGCCTCCCAAGTAGCTAGGACTACATTTGCACACCACCGTGTCTGGCTAATTTTTTTTTTTTTTTTTTTTTTAGAGACAAGGTCTCACTATGTTGCCCAGGCTGGTCTCGAACTCCTGGGCTCAAGCAATCCCCACACCTTGGTTCCCTAAAGTGCTAATATTCCAGGTATGAGCCACAGCGCCCAGCCATGATCCCCATTTTGGAGACTAGGATATAGATACAGAGGATTAACAGAATTTAAGCGCTTATTAAAGGGCTATGCTTTCCCTGACACAGCACTAAGCACATTGTGTCATAATTTTTTTTCTTTTCTTTTCTTTTTTTTTTTTTTTTTTTTTTTTGAGACAGGTTCTTACTATTGTACAGGCTGGAGTACAGTGGCAGGATTTTGGCTCACTGCAACTTCTGCCTCCCGGGTTCAAGCGATTCACCTGCCCCAGCCTCCCGAGTAGCTGGGATTACAAGCATGAACCACCACACCCAGCTAATTTTTGTGTTTTTAGTAGAGACAGGGTTTCGCCAAGTTGGCCAGGCTGGTCTTGAACTCTTGGCCTCAAGTGATTCCTCCGCCTTGGCCTCCTGAAGTGCTGGAATTGCAGGCATGAGCCACCACACCCAGCCTCTGTGTCATGATTACTTATGTGTCTATCTCCCCCAACCCAGAGTCACACCACAGTGGTCCTCTCAGAGGCAAGTCAGGATGTGAAATGTATTAAATGAGGGTGAAGGAAGGTGTGCTGCCTCCTTCCTAAAACATAAACACCCAAGCACTCCTCTTGAACACTATACCTCATCCCTGCTTTCTGCAGCCCAACTTTCTTCAAGTCCAGGTTGGCAGAGACAGAAGGAAAGGGAGAGGCACTAGGAGGTCAAGAGCCTTTGAAATCCCGCAGCTTTGGGTCTAGAGGGTAGTTCCACAACACACCAGTTGGTCATGGGACCATATGCAAGTAATTTTCTCTGAGCCTGGTTTTCTCATGTATAAAATAGAGATAATAAGAGTTATACCTTGAGGTTGTATACTATAACAACATATACTATATACCATAGGTAAAGCACATAAAATTGCACTGAGCAATCATATGTGCTTATTGTTGTTATTACAGGTATTTTTCCTTATCCCTCCCTCCAATCTCTCTATCTTCATTGTCACTTCTATTTCCCTATCATCCTCTTGAGAAGAGATAAAGAAAAAGGGAGATAGATGGAAAAGGGCACTCCCTTCCTGCTCACAGTGCACCACCGCCATGGAGTATGCCTCAGAGAGCATGAGCTTTGGAATGAGAAAGATGTGCTTTTGAATTCTGCCTCTCCTGTTTCTAGCTGTGAAACTGTAAGCAGCTTATTTAACCTCCTGGAGGCTCATTTTCAAGTTCTATAAAAGGGATCTGTTCATTCCTCCAACATATACGGGTTTTGGTTAGAATTAATGTTATTCTCTGCCTCTCCTCATCTTCCCTGGGAGGTTCTCTAACAGCCCATCCTGAACACTTTCAATAAATTATTGAAAGAAAATGGAATTGCGAGAGGATAGCAAACTAGGGAAAGAAGAAAGATAGAAGACCTAGATGGCCTGTGGTCATTACCTGCCCCTTTGCTCCCTCCTCCTCCTTCCCCCTCCCTGGCGCCACTCCCAGTCTCCCAATGCTACACTTTTAGAATGCCAGCCCCAAGACAGGGAGGCCCTGAAGCTGAGACAATGCAGGTCTTATTTCCAAGGTTCCCCCCACCCCACAAAACAAGGATGAAGGGAGTGGAAGTCTCCCGCCCTGTCACCAGAGCTACAGAGTAGAACACCACCTTCCCTGCTTGCTAATTGTTAATTTGAATCTCTGAATACACCTAATTAATGAAAGATGGTAAAGTCACTTAATGCCACAATTCAGATAAATAAGCAAACAGAACTTTTGTAGACTGGTCAGGAAAATTAAGCACAACGCAAACTATTCCTTCTGTGGGATCCTGCATTCTACCTTTCAATTGCTTGCCGAGGAACTTTTGAAACATGCAGAATTCTCACACCAGAGCCTGCCAGTAATATGTCATGAAAATCATTTCAGATGTTTTAAGTTCCCGTCAGTAAGAAAGACGTTTCTTAAAAGGGAGGCTTGAAAATAAAGTTTTCTTGTTTTAACAGAGAAGAAACAAAATACATGGAAAAGAAATTTGGTTGGTTTTTGTCTCTCTAGGCAAGGCAGTCTCATGTTGACAAAGTAATGGAGAGTTTCACTGGCACCCTGGGGAGGGGAAAACCCTCCCCTTGCCTCTAGAAAGGAATGTACCTAAACTTACCACAAGGAACCCTACAGGAATAAATGAGGGAAAGCACACTCTACACAGAACCCAACAATAGCTATGCAACAGGAACTTTCTAAATCTAAGAGCTTTGTGAGCATAAATTTCACGAAGCCCAAATCAAGAAAGAAGTTTTTAGTTGTTAGATCAGAGAAAGGCAGGTATGAAGAAATGGTTTTATCAGATGTTTTTGGTTTTATAAAATTAAGATAATTTTTTTAAAACCATGGTAGCTTTCAAAAACCACAAAAAGCAAAACTGCCATTTTATACTGATTTTTCTTAAAAAGTGACATGTCAATGATTTACATGTTCAAAACCACACAGCTACCTAATTACCCTCTGGAAGTATGTTAGGTCAACATTAAAAATTGTCAAGCCATATAAAATATTACAATTTTAGGTTAGTGTCTTTTCAAATGTAGAGCATTCCAAGTGTACTGGAGTCTACATGTTCACATGAATGTACTTTCTTACCTTGTTTTACATTTAGAACATCTTTCCAAAAAAATGATAAAAAATAATGATGCAAAAATTCACTGTTACTTTCTAATGGTACAGTTTCCCTGAGAACAAAGGTTTAAAAAATTCCTATTCAGGGAGAAACTTAAGATTCAATTAAAGTTTTATATTAGCTTAAGAAAGGAATCTTAATAGAATCTGTAGTGAATTTTTGAATAGAAGAGCTATTGCCAAACAGCTGTACAGAAATTTTTTTGGTAAATCAGATAATTTTAGTATACTAGAGGGACCTGATATTCAGGAGACTGAATGAAAAAATGGTTTATAAATTGAATGAACCATTTGTAATATAACCGTGCTCTGATATCTACTTAAAGTTTAGTTTATTTATACTGCATTTCCAAGCTTGTGAGGTGAGTTTACCTGCACTTAGGAACATGTTATTTTTGTGTTACCCTATGACTGACTGTATGAAATTATGATTGGAAGAAGAGATACAGAAAATTGGAAAGGAAAGAAGGAGGAGGAGAAGGAAGGAGAAGAAGAAGAACCCCTCCTGAAACAGATTCTAAAATACAGAAAAGCCATCATGCCTTGTGTTCGCATTTTGCACCAGTCATGCACCTAGTAAACTATTGACATTGTGTTTAGTTATAACGCTGGAGGAACACTTTTTGTTCTTTTTGAAACAGAATAAATTGAGAAAATAATTTCACCACAGTGACATAAGGAAGGCACTTCCTTATGTAACTGACAAAAAAGTGAGGCTGTTCAAATCATTTGGAAGGCTGTTAAGGGTACAGATGTGGAAGCATGTGAATAATGAGGTCTTTGAGCAGTTTCACTTGAAGAAGAGAAAGAAGGAAGGGGACACTGGGGCAGGGCTCTGAAATATAGTTTCATAGGATAACAAGAAGCAGGATTTGTCGCAGAATGGCGACAGTGAGAACTCAGAAGGGTCTGGAAGCTCTAGTTTCAGAACACATCAGCCTGGATGAGAGAAGATGAAATCCAGAATTCAGAGGCTAGGTTGCAGCAATGTCATAAATAGGCTATGTTGTGGGAGTGGTGACTAGCAGATTTATAGAGAACGTAAAAAGGGGAGAGTTCAGTCAAGGTTACAAGCAATGGAGGCAATTGGAAGAGGGAAATGGAACACTGTGGTATGTGAAGATGTTCCATTTGAGGATAAGAAATGCCTCTGAATCTGGGATGGCATTTTGTGAAAGCAGAGAGAAGTCTAGTGTCTAAAACTACTGATGGCTTTTTCTCTGATAGCTCTATCTTCTCACTGAAACAGGGCCCAGGGCCCAAAACAACACACAGCCATGATAATCAATTAACAGGGGCTCTAAAACAGTGCCCTGTACTCTCCAAGTGCTTAATAGACATATATCAAGTCTAATCAATTCATATTTCTGGAACGCACTAGATGTACAACTCTTCACTGGGTGCTTTATTTAGACACTTTCTTGATGCTTTCTTATAGTACAATTACTAAGGAAATATATCTCTATATAAAGATACACATACATTTAAGGGAAAAAAATGTGCATTTCTTATCTCCCTAATAAATTGCAAGGTCCATGTAATGGTTAAAAAAAATATATCTATTGAGTCAGTAGCTCAGGGCTCAAGTCCTCTGCAACTTCTTAATTGTTTGACCTGGAGCAATTTCCTTAATCTCAGTTTTGTCTTCTGTAATATGTGAATTACAGCACTGAGTCTGCTTACCTCTTGGAATTGTGAGAAGCAAGGAAAGTAATGGATATAAAGGTATTTCATAAATTGCAAGCAGCTACCCAAAGGTAAGATTACGTATTATCATCTTTACCATAGTTGTGTACCCTACAGTTAGTCAATAAATATGTGCTGATTCAAAGCATAATCTGGACACAGGAGGGCCCAAACACACACTGCAACTACCAAAGATGAATGCCTGGTGCAACCAGAGGCTGAGTGTAAAGATACTGACAAATCAGTAGAACCTGCAGATGGTTCCCTGGAAACCAAAGTGCTGCAAGAGAAGCCACTGTAGATATTAGAAGCTTTAGCCGACAAAGCTCCTAGCAGAGTATACAGTGGCATGAGGGGAGGCCCCTTTGGGACTGACTCATTGAGGAAGCAAGGCATCCAGACGAAGAATATCTGCTTTATTGGTGCTTTTTGCTTCTCACTAGAGTAGCTGAACGCTAATCAGCATTTCCCTGCCCTAATTATTGTTACAAATGTCCCCATTTTTATTAAGATTTCTTACCAGTCTAGTCAGCTCTGGTTTCTCTTCCCTTCATGACTTTAACTTTAACATGACACTTGAATCTGATTTCCTCACAATTCAGTATTTGATCAAAGAGCTAGCACCTTCTGGTGTAAGTACTATCAATATAAGTATAAAAACTGTAATTTTGGAAACTGAGTCATCCAGATTTTGCAACCTCGCCCCCAGCTCTGTGATTTGTACCATCAGTGCTGGGAAAGTAGCACTTGTTAAAATTTCTAAAAATAGAACCAGTGCTGTCCTCCCAGCCATGAATATCTACCAACACAAATTGAATAAGCCTGGTCCAAATGAAGCTTTCAAATACCCATTCTCAGTTTTCACATATGTAATCAGCAGAGACAGATCTACCATGAAGCGTAATGAAGCTGATCCTCACTAAATACTGGCCCCTTCCAATGCCTGTACCTAGTTTTGCATTTTTAATTTTGTACTATTGTTCTCATTAAAACACGGCCCCCATGTTGTGCAAGCTTCAGGCTCCACAAAACCAGGATCTGCAGCTGATAAGATATAAAGAACTACAGATTACACATCATTCTGTTCAGACACACTGTTCAGTGTCACCTTCACATACAAAAGGACAAAGTCTGTAAGAGAGGTAAATTTCCAAAGCACCACATAACCATTATCAGGGTCACATTTCATATCACCACCATTTTAACATTGTGAATCTGTCTATTGCTTTCTACTCCTAGCACCTTGCATGTAGTGGTACCATTCCTGATGTTTCCATTTCTCAAAGAAAGTTATGGTTGTAGCTCCAAACCAAAGGCTACTCTGAAAAAAAAAAGAAAAAAGAAGAAAAAAGTCCCTGTAACGTACTTGTCAGAAACAAAGCAATTATGAACATCATATGATTAAAAAGAAAAGAAAAAGGAGTCATTTAAATAATGAACTCTAACTTGACTATTTAGCGATTCACTATTCAGCAATTTGCTATTTTTATTACATTTTAAATCAATCCATCTAACACAGAAATTCTTTCAACCCCGAATAGTACTGTTTCATTGCTGTAAACCTATATTTCATGACAAGACAATATCTTTCTATAATAAAATGGTAATAAAAAGAGTACCAATTATCCCAGTATTTTCTCAAAATAGGTAGACTTTCTTTCATGCCTTAATTTTATGTTTTCCTTTGCCCCATACTAAAAGCTCGGCATAATTATCCCTGAACAGGTTGAGCAAGGTCTCCGCAAAATCTGCTCAGGGTGATTATTTAGCTTTTTTTTTTTTTTTTTTTTTTGGTATTTGCAGAATTTAGCTGAGACTGTTACAAGCGGTTTATCAAAATAAATGCTTGATTGGCTTTAGCAGTTTTTTCGTAATTGAAAAAATAAAGAAAAAAGAGTTTTCTAATAAATGGAGGGAGAGAGAGGTTAAATACTTTAATTACTAACTTGCAAAAAGATTTCCATTTGAATATGGAAACAATGTAAAGGGGTCCCTAATTTTTGTGGGACTGGAATCACTCCAGAGGATTTAATGATACTGCTGGGCAACTGAAACTGTGCAACTGAATAATGTGATTTCTAAGCATATTTCCTTAAAATTTAAGTGCTAGGGAACATTTAAAAATGGTTACTTTAAAAGGAAGGTTGAACATGCAAATTTGTAGGGGAGAGGAATTAAAACAGTGATTTTTTTCAATGATACATTTTTCATTTTCTATTTTAAAACGAAAACCAGTTACTTTTGAGTCAACAGGCATGTGATGGAAAGTGCTACATAGAAAGAATTTTCCCATCAAGGACTGCTGGATGTTAACTGAAGAGCTCAGGTAAATACGTCTTCTCCTTTTAAAGCATACTTGACATTTCTGACCTTTGAACTCTGATTTTCACTATTTGTAGGGCTCCTTACTGAGGCCTTAAGATGTAAAGGTCTTCTTGAGCTCAAATGACCCTCATTGCTTCCTGGCTCTACTCATGTATGGGCACTGTGTTATGGGAAAGCCATGTTAACTTGATTTCAAGGACTCAGCCACTCCAGCTACACATCATAACCCCAAAATGGAGATTTCATAAACAAAAGAATCTCCATCCTTCTAAATATCAGTTAATTCCACCTAATCAGATATATTATCAGCACTAATCCTAACACATAGATTACCAGCATTACAAAACAGCCATTACTAATTAGCCCTCATTCCTAATACTGCCAGCCCAGGAAAGCCTATCCACATTACTATATTAAAAGAGAGTCTATTCTGAATTGCTGTTTTGTTTGGAAAAGGGGGAAAAAAAAGTCTGTGTTCCATTCCAGCTGGCAGAGTTTTCCTAAATTAGATTAACTTTTAATTTAAATTAAAAATTTTTAAAGCTTTACACAAAGAGACAGTAATTGCCCATTTGAAACATCCAAAAAAGGTGATTGAAGGGTACAGTAATATGCTTACATGAATAATAAATAATACTTAGCATTTAGATAGAGCTTTCCCCTCATCAAATCACTTCTTTATAAGCATTAACTAATTCATACATTATCCTAGCAAGTAAAATTAAATGATAAAATGTTTCTCTACTTTGAAGTTGGGTAAACTGAGGCATAAAGTGGCAATTCTGTGGTGATGATGACACGTCAGTTTCAGAACATGGAGCGTAATTGTCAGGCATTTCCTTGTGGGCTGTGTGTGTGACATTAAGCTAAATCTGAAATTCATTTTTCCCACAGGCACTTCGTGGGCTTTGGTGATGTTACATAGGCCAATTTTTATTCCCATCTCTGTCAATGGCTATGAGGTATTGGACAAAATACTTAGTATCTTTTTGTCTTAATATTCCAATCTGTCAAATGGGAATAACCCACAGACTCTCTCTCTCTTTCTCTCTCTCTCTCTCTCTCTCTCTCTCTCTCTCTCACACACACACACACACACACACACACACAGTGCTTAGTAAATGCTCAACAAATAGCGGTTACTATTCACCGTTAGTAAGAAGTTCCTAAGACAACTATTAACAGTAAGCTAATGGGATATTTCAAATACTCTGACAGGAAATGGAGCCATAACCCCAACTAAGTGTTCAAATGTAATAAAATATTCCAAATCTCCTGGAAAAATATTAATGGCACATCTTCCAAGGCAATGCTTAATAGTTCACATTATATGCAACTAATGTACCTCCAGTGAGTACACAAGAGGTCCATCCTACTTTAGCATTAAAATATCCTCACAGATTTAAGATATTGATTTCACTTTTCTCATCCATTGGTGACATAATGACTTAAGAATTATGGTGAATTCTGTGACAACTTTATAACACTTCTAAATGGATGTATGTTTTTATTCTAATCACAAGAGACACCACATACATCAAAAACATCTATAGTACATATGTGTAAAGAAACATGTGTTTAATACACATGTGAATTTGAGAAACTTTTGCAAAAAGTCCAAAATTCCTCAGAGGTCTGCAGCCCACAGTGTGGGGACCACTCTCCTAGAGGGTAAGAAATAACATACTGTTCAACACTCTTCGTTGCACAGCTGATACCCACCAGAAAAACTGAGTAGCACAATCAGTTTCCATGTTCTTAAAATTTTTCAGATGGAACTTCATAGTTCCATAGTTTCTCATAGTGTTTTGGAGCTGAAAGAGAATTTAGAAATCTTTGGATGGAAGTCATCCATTTTAAGATGAAAAACACTGAGACCCAGAGAGGCTGTGTTTTTACCTGCTTAATTTCAAGACAATGGCAGAACTAAATTCTTAAAATTTTAGTTACAGGTCACTTTATATAAAAAATACATGAGTTGACAACATGTGAGACTTCTAAAAAACATCTAAAGAAAAGAGTACTATGTAAACTCTATTTTATATTGTTTATTTTTTGTCTTTTTTTTGACAATCCTAATAGATGTGATGCAAGATTGCTCCCCACAACTCTCAAGCAGCTCTCAAAATCTTTTATTATAATGGTTTTACTTTTCTTTCCTTTGATTTTTGAATGATTTTCTATTAACATAGTGACAAGATAGGCACACTGTATACATGTTTGTTTTTTAACATAACTGGCTTAATATAAAAACCAGTTAAGGAATGCCAACTACTACAGAAAAACTAAAAACAACGTCCATTTTAATCACTTACAAATGGCTGCATTTTTAAGCTGCTGGAAATTTTAATACATGTCCATTTCTCTTCATCTGGAAAACTTACATGTTGCAAGAGAACCTTGCTGAAACCTTATTTTGGTCTTCGTGGAACATAATCTCAGCATCTCAGACAGCCTGAAGCATCCTGAACTACATTTTCAGCTTCCTCTGGGGCTCTGTAAAGCTCTATTCGTATTGCATATTACATATATGTTACTTTTAATGCTCTTCTAAAGCTTGTTAAATGCTATGCAAATTTACACTTTATGGCTCTAATGTTTAACTTATCTATCAGTAAATTTGAACCCACAAATCATCTAGTTTTCCATGTTGTTTATTTCCAACTATTATTATTTCTAAATGGGTTCTATTTTAGAGAACTATATTTTAATTAACAGCAGTTACAAATTATTTACCTGAAAAGAAATACCTTGAACCTTTGCCCAAGACATCCAAAAAGGTAAAACCAAGTATGTAAAGATGGCGGCTTAATAGTTTTACTTAAACTGTGACACTATTAATAAGCACACACAATCCACTCAAATATTGTATATTAAATGTGACTTCTTACTGGGAATTTTAATAATATTAATATATCATAAAATAAACCTAATCATGATGATTCAAACAGGTGCCTGTAAATGTCTGTATTTATTTCAGATTTAGACTGAGCTAATTTTTCTTTTTGTAAAATGAAACTAAAGTATACTGATTAAAATACACAATTCATATCTTTGCATATCATCCAAACAAATCACACGTAGACTGCATATGCTTTTGGTTTGATATAATTCTGTCCTGAGCTGCGTGCAACCTAAAACCCAATCTTTGAGGAACAGCAACACTGAAATATTAGTTGTGCATCACACAGGAAATCTTGTTGGCTGAAATTCTAACAAAATTTTATTTTCAAGCACAAGGTTTTATTAAGTTTTTCTTTTCTAGAGCAATAATCTCATTTAAAACAAACAAAAAAAATTATGCCAATATGACCAAAGGTATAAACAAACGATGAAAACTTTCATATTCCTGAATGTCACAGCCATTGCAGCATCAGTTACATCTGGAAGGAGAAAAACTTAACATTTCTTTTCTGTCTTCATTGCCTAACATCAATAAAATTGTACAAGAGTTATACAATTATTCTTAATTTCTATTGAGGAATAAAATTTCAATCCTCTTTTATTTCAAAACATTCAGGAAGAAAACAACCAAGCTTACCATGTTTATCTGTCAAAACAACACTCCTCTGGCCAACATGGTGAAACCCCGTCTCTACCAAAAATACAAAAAAATTAGCTGGGTATGGTGGCATGTGCCTGTAATCCCAGCTACTCGGGAGGCTGAGGCACGAGAATCGTTTGAATCCAGGAGGTGGAGGTTGCAGTGAGCCAAGATTGCGCCACTGCACTCCACCCTAGCGACAGAATGAGACTCTGTCTCAAAAAAAAAAAACAAAAAAAGAAAAAACACTCCTCAATAGTATGATCCTCATTTTATTCTCTAGTAGGTAAACTCTACCTGATATCAGGTTATTTCAAAGAGTGTAGTGACAAAACAGAAACAAAGAAGATTAAAAATGCAGAAGAGATGGAATTTGGAATTTAAGTGTTTTTAGTAAAGTAAAATAATCTTTGTGAAATTATACAACCAAAATTAAGTCCATATAAAACATTTGAAAAATATCAACAGTATTTAATCATTATTGTAAATTTCATTAAAATGAGATTTCCAAGAATACAGGCCTTTTATTTTACCCTAATTTTCAAGCAACTTGGCAGTGATCTATTTATGGAAATGGCTTTGTTAAGGAGATAAAAAAGTGAAACTATCTGTGAAAAGAGGTGAAGAGTGGGCATTTTTTCTTTTCCTGTAAATCTTATAATAAATAAAAATATCTGTAGTTAGGAAAAATACATATTTAACAGAGATACTACTGGTCTTGATATAACCAGAAATTTCTAAATACTTCCAAATATACTATTTCAGTCATTTGTTTCAAATAAAAATTTATATTTAAGATTGTTTACATAACTATTTTTAAGCCACATTGTGATATCAAATCCTATTTGTCTTTATGTTACAATAGCACAAATTTCTCAACATTTTAAAAGAAGTTTCTGTGAAGAGATAATTTCATCATTGGGAATTCTCAAAAAAAATTAATTTGATGTCATCAGGATAACTGAATCTTGGCCACCTCACATATTGTTATTTTGATAGAATAGTTAGAAAATTAAAGGGGGAAAACATCAAAGAAAACATACTTGTTATATAGACACCTGCACACTACGCTGTGTTTATTGTTCCTACTATCAATAAGAATGATGTCTGTGATAGCTGACCCTAACCAGTGCCTTAATTAACTAGTATTAAATGTAATTAAGACTGTTCCAATTAAATTTTAATTTTTAAAAATTAAGTACAAACTCAGTCATTCAATAAAATGTTGTAGTCCTTTGGTGTGTTTCTAGGCGCAGAATATAGCAATTTACTATTGACAAGCACTAACGGAGGAGGTCATTTCACAAGTATAGTGTGGACAAAGGTGAACCGGGCAACTGATGAAATCTGTGGCCAAGGCGAAATAGCAATCTCTAAGCCAAATGGTAATAAAGTTACTGAAATGAAGCAATGTAGTTTCTAAACTGAACTGTCATAAAAGAGGATATGGGCTTCCAACTGGCATGTCAGTAGTAATTAAAATATTGTTTCTGTCTTTTAAAAAGTTTCAAACGCTTATAATAGTCTTATCGATTTTTATTCAAACAGCTAAAAGTGAGGTTAGGAGAATCCTGCTAGATGGGGGCAGGAGTGGACGGTGCTGAGGTTTGGAGGGAGGAAAGGCAAAATCTGTAAGGGGAGAAAAAGAAAAACAAGGTAGACACAGGAGTCTAGAATTGCTTCCACAAACAAAATACTATACTACCCCAAGTAAGGAAGTTAAAGGAATTCAGAAGTTACATATGATATTAATGCTTAAGAAGTAATGGTTGCATATAGACTATTGTTCATTGTTCACAACGATATAGAAAGTTTCTGTGAGATAAGATGACAAAAGTAAAGTTCTCAAAATAGATTCTTCCTGAAGAGTCTAAGGTACCGTAAATACGGCAATGGGTGTCCTTATGCCTACCAGAGTGTAAGTCTTCATACATTCTGATGCCATAATGAGGACTCAGATGGCTTCCTTAGAAAGCCAAGTTTCCACGTGCATCACATAACTTTGCCCTTGGCAAACACAGAGAAGGAATACGTCACCTTGCAGCAAGGAGTTGTGCAGCCCAAATTCAAACCCAGACACTCCTTGGGCAATCCAGACACTCTTTTTGAGGTGGAAGCCTTTCTAAAAAGTAATATTTAGCTATAGAACAGCCTCCATGCCAGTTTTTTATGTAATCCACTTTACAACTAGCTAATTACATGGGATCATCTTTCACTTAATTGAACCTACATGCACATTATTCAGTAAATAAATGATTTGTCTAAGCTGAAATATAAAGTACAAAAGAGTTCATCTGGAGAGATCACAAATGAAATCATCAGCGACCTACAGCCCAGGCCAGATAATCAAGCAGACCTTAGTTTCAGTATGCTGGAGAAAGACCAAAGGTTTGGAAATATCTAGACTTTTTTTCTTCTCCTTTGAAAGGTAATCCTACCTTATAAACTACAGCATTCCCCATCCCACTCAAGAAGCGATTTACTATGTGTTCAAGGATCTATCTGAACAGGACTTTGCAGACCTCAGATTCCATTACCCGAGAAGCCCCTTCTTGCCAGTATCTGCCCAGCCCCTATAACAAGGTAAAATAAACATAAAACACATACTTCGGGAATGAAAGTTGGGTTTTCTTTTCATATTTATGAGAAAAAAATAGAATGGTGTTTTAAAATGGGCAGGTCAATCAATTTATTTTTACTCTCACTCTTGAAAGCTCTAGGATAAAAAGGAATACACTAGCCAGATGTAAACTGTTATTTATTTTCTCATTGCCTTACAAATGTTAACATATCCTATCATATGACAACCCATAAGGAAAATAATAATACAAATATTAATTGAATAAGAAATGCTCAATTAAAACTAATAAACAATTGACTGAGGTTGTTTCTGTACTGTGAAGCAAATGGCAAATATTTATAAAATCTCCCCTGAAGTTTTGTGCCTTCTACACAAATGTTAAAAATTCTGTGTCAAAGTAGTGCTATCAATTAGTGTTCTAGTACTGGTCATTAGTGTTCCAGCAAATAAAATACCCTCGATGCAAAAAGGAATTGTGTCAATGAGCTACTTCCTTTATTTAGGGATAAGGGTAGTCATCCATTCACTCTCTAAAACTGAGAAATTTCAGCCTGGAGGTCCATGATCCTTAGAAAAAAATACAAAGTAAGATTTAGCAAGGATACAAGCTACACTTTCGTGGAAATTATGAAGATTAGGCAACTGCTAGTCTATCCTTGGTTCATTTTGCTTTTTATTTTGGTTAGGCTAAATGCCCTTCCTCCACAGCAAATAAATCTTTAAGAAGCTGAAAATCACAGGCAATTAATGCATTGGCCAACAAGAGAGTCTTCTCAAATTATAGTTTTGGATGGGCCAAATGGCAGGTGGAAATGTGTTTGCAAAAAGCAAAGTAAAGCAAAATGCAGGCAGACTTGCACTGCTGGAAGACAGAATTGAGTTCAGTTCTGTGCAAGACTTTGTGCTGCCTGACTATGACATAATAGTGCTAGCTAAATGAAAGGTTTTTATTTAGTGCCAATTTTAACAAAACCCACTCTTTAACTTATGACACAATAGGGATTTGGAGGCCTTCCTCATCACCTTAGAAGGAGGTAAACTAGAAACCAGCATGAGATGAAGGTACTACTTTATCTAGTAGAGTTCCTACCCTCACTCCAGGTAATAACTTACTTGTTGGTAAAATAAAGACCTATGGCATTAGCTAAAGAGACACAATTACAAGATTACACAGAGTCAGTGTTCACCTGTACACAATGGCTTGTCTGACTGCAAAGAACCATTCATTTAAAATCTTTTCAATTAATATAAACTTTTTATTACTTCACTAAAACTAAAATCTACATGCACACATGCACTCACACACACATAGACACACAACATAAGAAAAAGAGCATTCATTTTTAACCACAGAGCTGCAATAAAATCAAATCTCCTTTTTACTCCAAAGGCATTCCCTGTATTAGAAGACGCTTGCAGCTTCTCAAAGCAAGTCCAGTTACCATAACAAATGTACATTTTACCAGCCTTGGAATTCTAATTGTGTTTAATACAGTTTCATGTTGCATCAAAGTACAAAATCAATACCATTTGTCCAGCATACAGGAAAAATGGAATCTATAAATGGCTCTTATTGAGTAATTAAACACCTATTATTGTCATGGGTAGTGAAACAATGAATATGATAAGATAAATTTTTGCAAGAAAATACTGCAGTGATTAATACCTCCCTACGTATTAAATAAAAATGACTGCCTTTTGTGCAGTACTGCTGGCAGAAGAACAGGGACGCGAGAAGTAGTTGCCAGTGCCACAATAACAGGCTAACCTTGAACTGAACTCCTTTCCTCAAGAAATTAAATGCTGTAGCAGGACTTTAAATCCCCCCACTTAGAGCTCATTTGTGTGCCATGTAACCTGCAGTTCCTGAAGAGAACTCATTATCTTCAAAAGGAGAATCCCTTTATAATTTCTTTATGAATGTGTATATTGTTTCTACAAAAAAAAAAAACTATTTCAGTGTCCAAAAAGGATAAGAATATTAACAGTGTAAGCAAGGCAAAGAGACTTGTACCAATCAGATACTATTTCTACTTCCAGGAATTCAAGTGCAGAATGCAATCTGTTACGGAAAACTGAACGTTAGATTAAGAATGAGGTTAGAGGAAATGCATATTTAGAAAAAGATATTAATCTGTTAGACTGATGCTAACGCTCCTGGTTATTCTGTTGCTAGAGTCTTGTATCTTTCTGGATATCTCCCCCTGCCCCTCCCTCGCTCTCTGGAATAAGCATGAAAGCTGTCATTCCACAGCCCCCAACCTCTGAACACACACGTACACACACTCCCCACCTACCACCCACCACATGGTTCCTCCATTGCTTTGCCTTTTTTTAAACATAAGAATGATGCACCAGGAACAACTACAAAGTACAAAAGATGAATCTATGGATGTGACACTTGTAAAGGGTAACCCTATTTCACAAGTGAGATGGGACAAAAAAGAAAGAAAAAAGGCCACTGAAGCAATAACTGCTCACTGAATTACCATTAAATTGTAAGATTTACAATCCAATGTACAGTAAGTGCATATCTAATGGAGTTTGTCCTCTAAAAGAATATAAAGTGAATCTTTGCAGCATGAGATGTGTGTAGGTGATGTATGTTTCTTTTAATCTATTTTTTAATTAGAAACAAAAAAGTTAAAAAACAAAAAAAGGACACACTGTAGAAACACCAGCAAAACCCTGAGGCAAACTTAAAAGCTTACTTAATTTGAAATGCACTTTATATCAATTACTCTCATTTTCTATCAAACTGAATTCATTCTTCCAAGTACAAAATGTAAGACATATAATCAAATACATATAGAAAGATAACAAGTGCTATTTTACAGGCAACATTAATACACGAACACCTAAACTTTTTGAATTGTTTGTTAAAATAAAAACCGCTGAGTTCAAATGCTTGGTTATATGTTGTGAGGTTTTTTTTAAGGCAAAATAAAACAGTAATATTTTTCCATTTAATAAAGGCAAATAAATTTTCATGTTGCCAACATGGAAAGAATTCAAATACAATGTTAATGTAATCAAACATCAATCACATTATAGCAATTTTTATTTTTATTAACACAAACAACCTCCAAAAGAAATGGACTATTATGCAGCAGAATTATTTAAAATACTCTAATTGATTATTTAATAACCATTAAAAGCAAAAGCTATTATAGTAATCATTTCTTGTAGTGCTTTCTAAAGTAAACGTTGGTGAAATAGTGCCCATTTTCACCTCATGACAGACAAACACCTATTAAACGTATCTGGTCAGAGATTCAGTCACATGAATAATATTTTAACAAAAGCTTTGAGGATGAGGAAAAGTAGCTTAAGTAATATTTATTAGAAGATTTGTTTATTTTGTTTATGTAAATAGGCATCTTATTTAAGTGATATTACAGAAGTCACTGTCCTTAAATTCAGTAAAATATAAAACTGTTACACCAATTTTGCAAATCTCTGTTTTGTTCTTCTCACCTCTCTCCCACAGGATCTGAATTTTATTTTAAGGGATTAACAAGTAGCACATATGATCAGCAATGATAGCCTTGTTCTTTTAAACCTTAGTGAATCAAGTTCGGTAAAGGTGAAGTAGTGGAATTATCAGTACAAGTGGCTATGTCATCAGAGTCTTCAGAAAGGTGCTGTAAAGAAATGCCTAAATAAACAGCAGTATAAAGGATTTTATATATGAGACATACACACACAGATGTCTCTCTTTCACACACCACACACACACACACACACACACACACACACACACACACACACACACAGAGCCTGCCTCTGGTTATTAAAAATATAAAACAGAGGCACTACTGTATATAAACCAAAAGACATTTACTACTGCATGTAAACCAAAAGGCATTTGTAATCCCCCTTCACATCAGTTTTAACTTTGATTCTAGTTTAAATGATGTACCATTTTCTTCTCCTCCTTGCCAAGATATTTGAAAGATTATCCCAAAAATCAATTGGTTAAAGCCCCTCTCTATGCTACAGTGAGCCGGAGAATTTCCAGCATCTGATGAGGACCAGTGGACCACCTGATACTTTTTCAGCAGGGTGATAAAATTAAAGGATGGTTTTGATTTGCTTGAAGGATTACTTCCCTTCCTTAATTGTTTAAAGTGCACAGTATTAACACAAAGAGGGGGGAAAAAAGAAAACTAAGAAGGTGACTGTAGAGCCTGAGCTAATTGCAAGCTGATTAGATTGTGCCATGCAAGAGCTCTCCCTCCGTTACATACCATCACAAGCTCTGGTCTTTTCCACCCTGCTGCTGCAGCAAACAAGCTGATTTGCTAACAAAGTGGTCAGCTCGGGCACTTGCACAGCGGCTCACGGGGTCCACAGACGGCTGCTCTCCATGCAGAGAATCTCAAGCTCCATTTTCCAATCTGATTACACGGCTCCTTGTTCCAGGAGCCTTAAACCTTCATGGCAGTTTACCAACATTTTCATCACTTTTTTCTTTTACAAAGCAAAAGAACTGATAAGCTCTCAGGTACCCAGGATTTCATAGTCAATGGCTGGCCAGCAGCCAGCATTCCCTCACCACATAACTGTTTCGGGCCACACTGCATAAAGCAGACAGGATTTACCAGACTGCACAGAACTATTAGAATTTTGCCGTGTGTACAAGTAAGCAGCATGTTTCTGTCCTTACAGATGTTGACTATTGTGTCTAATCACATCTAGGAAGCACAGAAACCTAGTAAGTGTCCTGCCTCACCTCCCCCCAAAAAAGAGGCAACGCAAAGCAAACCAATGAGCATATGTCCATGAATTCCACTATTACCCCAACTAACCTGTTCCGGAATTCTGCCTCGTAAATGCAAAGTACTAATTACTGTTTTTAAAACTCCTGGTCTGATTACCTAGACCAATTACCTGGATTACCAAGAAACTAATCCTAGCGACTTTCCATTAAAATCTAAAATATTGTGAGCCACTAAAAATAACTGATTAGCATCTTCCAACTTTGGCAATCCTCTAGAACTTACAAAAAGCAAACCAAAAGATGTAGAAGTGAAGCTCAAAATTTATCTCACCTAAAGCAGCTTCTTGAAAATTAATCTTATACCCATTAATTCCCAGAAATCATGTCAGGCAGTTAGCATGAGTTTCAACCTAATACATTCACATTCAAAAGTTTAAAACAATGACCACTATAGCATTCCAAATTAAACATTTATGCATACACTCTTTCTCCTATGTAATATTTTTCAAATTCATTTTTATCTATAGCCGATGGGCCTAAAATGTGAATTTAACACTCACATAATGTGAATGTCCATTCATTGTGTGCTTCCTTTCAACCAAACAACAATAAACAAACAAAAAATAACACACCCTCCTTCATCCATGACCAGTAACTTTCTAATAAAGATAAAGAAAAGGAAAATAGCTTATAATGTCTGTGGCTATGCCTGGTTCATTTGTGCATCATGTTGATCTACCATAAAGGATTTGGGGAGGGGAGAGGAGAAGGAGAGGAGTCTGCAGTTATGGGAAAAATGTACAACTCGGCTCGCACAATGCCTCAGTACTCGAGCTCACCAGTGCGCTGACCCTCTGTATCTTGGAGTCATTAGCTAGAGTCCCAGCCCTGCCTCCAGGAGGGGGGATTTGAACTCACACACCAATGTGGGGAGATTCAGGATTTTGAGCATGCCAGCCAGAAGGGTCATTCCTCCTTGCTGATGAGGAGGACGCCTGTCCCCTGGGGAAGGAAAAACTAGATGAGTGACTGTCGCAAGATTCAGGCAATGGACATGCTGCTGACTCAGGAATGGACTCTGACAGCCACCCTGCTTCACTCCAGCCGCTCTGAGTGGGAGCGGTTTCAGGGCAGCAGCATTGACAGGTACATGCAAAAGTTAGGGGAGAATGAATGGAAGACAGAGGAAAGAGGGAATCAATGAGCAAATGAAACAGCAACTCCTTTTCCAGACATACACATACAAGAAATAAACATTTTCCTTTTATACAAGTTGATACTGCCCAACAAATAAAAGATATGGTTGTGGATATACATTAGAACACCCACAGCATTTCTGAAAGGACTTTAAAAGAGGACACTCATTTTAAAAACTGATAGGCTAAGGCTGGGTATGAATCTATATCCACAACACTGCAAAAACCTATAAACTCAAAGAAAGTATACACATACGCCCATATATGTATTTGCATGTGGGTGGTATTCTGCATAAATGACTGTCAACTTAAAATGCCATTCTCTAATTTATATGCAAATTCTACCTCTGGTAAAATAAAAACATATTTTAAGCAGCTTATAGTGCCAACACATTATTCCCATGAATGATTCCTAGTAAACTATTTATGCCAACTGTGGGGTTTTTTTATGATTTATTGGATGGTGAACGAAACCACTTAAACTATAGTTGTCTGTATGAATCAGTAATTTTCATGTTTCTAATTAAAATGTAAACAGCGTAATGAAGACATCAAGTTTTTAGGCAAATGTCTCTTCCAGTGCCACTTGGGGTATGGTAATTACTGGAGCAGATCTATGGATGCTCCTGAATCTTCCACAAGTCCAGATTAAAAGCATTACTGCTAAACCTGGCTTTTTACACAAGGGAATTGTGTACTTTAACCCATTCCCAGTTTGCTTACATATGCACATTGGCACTACCTTTAAAAACTGGTCATTAAAAAAAATCAAAATGGAAAATAACAAAGGATGTAATTTATATTTAAAATGTTGATTATAAAACATTTACTAGCAATCAAAACACTGGAAATAGATCCACTCCAATTGGGTTCCCTACCATTAGCTTTTAGGAAAAAAAGAAAAGAAAAACAGCAACTAAATTATGTCTACCTTAAATTTATACAGCCAGGATCTGGGTTGAAGGGTGGGTGGATAAACTGGTCCCAGATTCAAAGATAATGTTCATTTCTAAGATTTCTTTTGTTTAAATAACAGTTTAAAGTAAAATAAGTGTATAACTTAAACATAGTAAAATATAAAAAGTAATCATATATAATCCATGGAATAAAATCTTGTCATTTTCCCCTATCATATTCAAAAATTAAAAGTGCCTTTGATATAAAACTATAATCTGTTTTCATTTTTATTTCAGCATTTATTTCTCTCTGGAATTCGTCAAAATTTATCCTAAAGCAAGTGACCTCTTACACATGCTGAAGAAATACAGCACCTCTTCTGCTTACAACTGTTAATTGAACTTCCCTCTGAAGCCTGTTTTTCCAAGTTATCCAGTACATTGCTTTACATATTTACTACCCAGCACTTGAATATATTTTTTTATTACAATTTTGCACCACTTGCCTTCTCCAAACACCCCTTAGAACTATTTAATAATGTAGCTACCCTTGGAGTAGTTAACAGCTGAAGTTTGCAGTGATATGAAAAGTCTAAAATGCATGATAAAAGGAGGATTCTCCTACCCTTATTCCTACCTCCGCCCCTGGACTCAAAGTCCAAAGACTGACTGATATGACCAATTTTCATATTATTTTTACATGAATGCTAGGCATGTTGCTAAGGTTGACTACGGAATTGAGAATGGGTAAGAAATGTGAATGTGTGTGGGGGTGAGTGGGGCAGAGAAAGAGCAATTTTTGCACTGTTATGTTTTATTACCAAAGTAATGCAAACAAATAAATGTATATCCACCATCCTAGGGTCAGGGGAAGCATTTAACCTAAAAGCGTTTTCTACTACTCTTCCACTTGAAAACATATAAGCTTTTTCTTTTTCTGATGTGGGCATAGAGACATAGTATTTTGGGGTGATGGAGGGGTGGGACATTTGAGAAAGGTGTATTTTGGTAATGTTTTTTTAAAAAAATTTAACACCTCTGAGGGCTTTCAGAGAGAAAAAAAGCTGATTAAACAAGACCAAGTGTTTTTGTCGGCTTAAGGGTGATATCATAGTTGTGTTCAATATCAGAAGTGTTGCAAGTACAGGCGTCATTTCTATTCGCTTTGTGCCAGAAAGGTAAACACTGGATTGCATTGTGGATTAAAACAATAAGAAATCCCTTTCCTCTCAGGCTTTCAAGGCCGTGTTAATCGGGTGTAATTTTTAATGAACACTGGCTGCTTGGTACTCATTCAAGACATTTCATTAGAAGGTTATTCATTTAAAAATCAACGTTTCAACCATATCAAGCTGTAACCTTTCTTGAAATGTAAATGAATGGTTTAAATGAGAAGATTAATAAAAAAGGGATGTTCCAATTCCAAGCATGGCATGCTATGTATTTTTAAATTTGTCTATGCCAGATGCTGTCAGTCAGAACAAAAAACTGTCCAAGCAGACAATCTGTGCGTCTGAATGTTGATCATGTTGGAAAGTACAGGGGGGAGGGGGGAGAGTGTGTCAAGGATTCATGGTCCTTCATCTTTGCAGTAGAGCAAACACGTCTCTCAGTATAGCGACAGACAGCTGCTTCCACTTTCTAATGTGCCCTAACTTAGATCACTGAAAGAATTGTCAGCACTCAGAGAAACACACAAAGATAACACAGCCAGCTGCCATGGAGGGGAAAAACAGCACAGCTCAGAAGAAATGGGATTTGTTCCATTTGCATGATGCTGCCTCCCCTGGGCCCCTTTCTTTCAAATCCAAAGCACAAAAGACAACACTTAACATATTTGCTTAAAGATGACAACCTCATGTTGATTTCATTTGGATGTAACAGTGTCAGGATTACAGATATAAGAATATATTATATCTGTAACAGAGACTGACAAATGTACCCATCAGTGGAACTGTCTGATTCATCTGCTTATACAGCCATTTTACCATCCCAAGGGTGCCATCTAAGTAGTAACTTTAGAAGACTGAAGGTCTAATTTTATTACACCACATTTCAACCTACTAAACAATATTATTTCTAAAATAGATCATTTTTATTGGAAGTCTCCCTGATGAAAAATCCAGTAGACACCAGAGAATTTATGAACTGTATGGGTCCTTTGAACTCAATATACTGCCCATTTTAAACAACTTTTCTTGCTGTATGGCAAAATCCCCATATCAAATAAGTGAAAGTTAGAAAGCAAGAGAGAGATTGTATGTTTCGAGTGCCTAAGTATATTGATATAATAAACAGATTATATATATAAGACAGAGAGAGCGAGAGAGAGAGAGAGACAGATTACAGATTATATGGATAACTATAAAATCAGGCCTTACCTGGTCCATTTGAATAAATTCTTTGTAACCGCTTACTTCTGTCTATTTCATTATAGGTCTACCCTCAATACAACATCCATACTTCAACAGCAGCTATATGAATAATCATTGCCTGTCAATATCTTTTGTACATATACTCAATCTAATTTCCTGTTAAGGTGTTTTTTAGGCAGAAGATACGACAAGAGAATAATCTAAAGATGCATTGGCTAGCCACCAGTCATTGTAATATGTACAATGAAGAAAACCACGATTCCGATCTGAAGCCTACATACTTTTACAAATCTTTATTCTGTCTGACTTTATGGATTTTAAGTTTATTTCTTAAGTGAATAAAAAGATTTAGGATGATGTGATTGAATTGATTTATTTACATCTACATTACTTTGATTTACGTGACTGGAGTTATGGCGGGAAGAAGGGAGACACAAGGAGAAGGCAGAGAGGAAGCAATCACTTTCTTCACATAAGCAATACATACACAGACATAGGCACACAGACACAAACACACAAGTAAATGTCTGGGCACACTCAGCCCCACAGCCCAACCAACTGACTTCCCATAACAAAATGTTGGCTCCCTGTGTGCCTGCGTTGTCCAAAGGAACGCTCTAGTGCTTGTTGCTATTTACTGGCAACAGTATAATGCACTCATTTGGTCTTGTTTTCTAAAATAGAGTTAACTGCTATATGTAAAATTTCTGCACAGCAGATGGTTACCAATCATTATTTTCCATTTGTTTAGTTTCTAGTAAGAAGAAGAAAACCTGTGGGGTAGTGATGCAAAGAAAAACTAGCAGCCTGCATGATAACCCAACCAGTGCCAGAATATGCATTTTTTAAAGAAAAACGAAGAATCACTTTGATCACGTAGCATATCAAGACGAAAATTTTGAGGGATGGGGGAAGTTATTCATCCCATTCTCATCCATAAAGCAAAATGCCATTTGAACAATTTATGTTTTAGTATAAAATCCTCTAAAATTTAGCCTCTATATGTTTTTAAGTGATCAAAGTTTCTAGAAGCAACTTATTATCACCATTAATGTTTGTCATCACCCAAGCTGAAATCATTTTTTTTAAACCTCTAAGTAGCCCAGTTGTCCAACAGAAAATGGGAAATAGGAGCCATTTGTGGACAAGTGCACATGCACAGAAAATTAAGCTGTAAATATCTGGACCGGGTTATTACTGGAATCTGGAAACATCTGGGGCTACAGAATAAGCCAAGCCCCGTTTCCACAATGTCCAGGTAATTGCTTAAATGATTTATACCTTACTGTTTCTATTAAAAATGTCTTTAAAGAGAAACATTTGTAGGCTCGGTTCTGCAATAAAAATTGGTATCTGATTTCACTTGTACAAAATCTTGTGAAAGATGCTACATTTCTTCAAGGACATATGCATGACTAAACTAAACCCTGGACAAAGACAAGGCTAAAAGAAGGCATGGCCGACCACTGAATGAAAACAATTGTATCATGATAGCAAATTTTAAATAGTTTATTTGTGATTAGTTTCTATTCTAATCAAAAGAGTCCATTAGAAAACATTCTTTTCATGCATTTGGGACAAATATACTCAAGCCATTGTAGGGTAAACTTGTACCTTATCCATTTTCAATTTTAGTTTTAATTAATTTCTCATAAATCTTATTTACTGACACTTCAACTGAATATCAAACCAAACTTAACCCCTAAGGGACAAATAAGTGCCACCTCCAAGACAGACTTGCACCACTTAGTTAAGAATCTGGAAAGATATTTAAATAGGTTCACTTAGATGGTGTCTGTATGGAGCTATTAACTGGTCCATTCAGAATGAAAGAGCTTTCAACACTGTCATTTGTTGCAAAGACAGGTTGCTCTACTAAATAAACACACACACACACACACACACACGTGTGCACGCATGCATGTACCTATGTAGTTGTATTGGCCTGAAACAATTTTATCTTTTAATTCAGATCATAGGCCAAAAGGACAAATATAGTTTCATATTTTTCAAGAATTGCTGTGTCTAGATCTAGCCAAAAATTCTATTACTGACAGCTGTCAACTATGCATATAGGGTCAAAATAAATAAATAAAAAGGAAGGGAAGGAAGGAGGAAGCAGTGAAAGAAGGCAGACAACAAAATAAACCATTAACCACTGACTTTTAACCATGGTTCATACTTTGTGGCCACCAACTTACATGATTACCCTTTTGAGAAGGATCACCCAATTTTCTTCTACCAGAAGGGTAAAGGAAAATGGGTGCATTTTACATGTAAATAATTCTCATGAATATTTTTATTAATTTAAAACCCCACAGCTTCCTGATTATAAACCAAGTAGAATTTTAAGCCTCTTTTAAATATTCCCTGGATTTAAGTTGGTTGTTGGCAAGCTACCACTATAAGGTTTTACAATTTGTGGCCTTTACTCTCAATCTGATGGCTTTTAATTTATATTTTAACAATTTTAACTCACTTGAAGCACATTGAATGGTTTCTAGAAAACCAGAAGTGTCTATTTAACAAAGGAACTAAACACACGGGTCTTCACTGTTGAAGTCACACTGCAAAAATGCTTTTGCTACTTTTAACATATTGTTTCACAATCTTTATTGTTCTACCTTCAATGTACTGTCCTTTACTATTAGAGCTCTTTGCTGAAGATGCAGTGTTTTTATACAATTAACTAAGCAACATTTGTCCATTATAGCTCACTAAATGGCACATCTTTGTAACGATTCAGGTTCAACAATCAGCACTACAGATACTTTCTTCTGCGTAGAGTGTATGACATCAACCTAGATTTCAATATGAAGTGGTAAGATAGCATCTAGAACTTTTCAGCTCTCAAGAGCCCAAATTGGAAGAAAACGAGTGAGCTTTCAGTAAAGGTTATAGGTTTCCTTAGTGAAATTGTGTTTTTAAAATAATGACAATAGAGTCTTTGTTTTTTTCTGGGTTGTTTGACGAAGCAATGTGAGCAAATGCTTTTCTCTGGTACATCTTTAGGTTTAAAAACACAAATATGAAATATAAATCTTGTCAAATACTGTTGCCTAACTCATTATAATTTAACATTTGATCAAATTGAATTTGCCTTAGAAATACTGTAATGCTATTTATTGTAACATTCATGGCAGATTTGAGAAAGTAGCTGACCCTTCCACGAGCACACAAACCCAACTGGTAAAGCGATTGAACACCTAAAAGAGCTATTGGGTGAAATCCCAGCTAAATTGTTTACTGCCCAGTATTCAGTACAAAATAAATTAATAGACACTATTTAGTTAGATAAAGGTCCCAATTAAAATGTTAACCAAAGACATTAACGAATTAAGTTATCGTATCGACTGTAGATGAACTAGTTTGCATCTCACATTTTACCACCCCAGTATCATCATGTTTCCAAGGAAATCTGTCTTGAGTACTGATAGTGCACATATTTGCAAACTGCCTATTTATCAGAGAAAGGACAAAATAGAAAGAAATGCCTTAGGAGGTACTTATTTCCCACGTTCAACCAAAGGCAGAATGACCAACTGTCAATCAACTCTATATTGGTAAGAAGTCAATCTGGAAGTCTCAGAGTCTAATATTTTATGATTCTGTACCCTCAAATTTTTCTGTCTGCAAACACATGAGAAAAAAATATTTCATGGAGAATAGTGATTTAAAGCTATTTGTTACACCTATAATCAAAGTAGTCTATAGATTTATAAGATTTTAAAGATAGCATAATGTTTTTTATAAAAGAGTTTAAAGGCTCTCCTATCTAGAGATACAAAAATAGAATTAATGACTGTAAGCTCCTTTTTAAGTATATAATTATAAAACTATTTTTCAGGGTTATAAAGTCTTTCTTTGGTAATAACATTATATAAAGAATATAGAAATTTCAATTTTTTAATGAAATATACAATTTTCATAGATCCATTCTTTAAACATTTAAAAATCATCTTTTAATTTTTAAAAATAAGATTAATAAAATATTAACTGGCCGGGCATGGTGGCTCACGCCTGTAATCCCAGCACATTGAGAGGCAGAAGCGGGCGGATCATGAGGTCAGGAGATCGAGACCATCCTGGCTAACACGGTGAAACCCTGTCTCTCCTAAAAAATACAAAAAAATTAGCCGGGCGTGGTGGTGGCAGACGCCTGTAGTCCCAGCTGCTGGGGAGGCTGAGGCAGGAGAATGGCGTGAACCCGGGAGGTGGAGCTTGCAGTAAGCCGAGATCGCGCCACTGCACTCCAGCCTGGGTGACAGAGCAAGACTCCGTCTCAAAAATAATAATAATAATAAAATAATAAAATAAAATAAAATATTAACCAAGTGATAGTTTCCTATGCTTTTATCAATTCAATTCACCAAACATTTATTGAATTCCTATTATAGGTCTTATGCTATACACACATGTTGAGGAGATTAAAAATAAAAATGAATTAGATGTGTGTGCTCTCAAGCAATTTACAGCTTCATAATAGAGAAACACAAATGCCTAGCAATCTATAGTAGGAGAAAGATGATGGTAAGTGATCTAAAGGAGACATTTCAAATGTTCTAAGGGACAATTAAGTAGACGTCGAAATCAATCCTAGTTAGGGTGCCTCAAAGAAGGCTTCATGGATGATGCAACAACTGACCTGGATACCAAAGTCCTAGTAGGATTTCAACAAGCGAAGAAGAACATGCCAGGAAGCAAAAAGAAGGTGGACAAAGACTAGTTGCTGATAAAGTACAGGAAAAAAGTATTGCTTTCAGTTTGATAAAAGTCCACCTTTCATACTAAATATTTTAAGGATTTGAGGTTTCTAACTCCACTGCTTAAGTTAATCTGATCGCCACTCTATTGAAATCTCTTACAAGAGAAAAGCATTAGCTAACTAATACCCATCAACTCTTAAGATATTAGAATTGCTGACACTTTTGCATGCAACCAATTAGTAAGCATATTTAATGAATGCTTATCATCTCTTCTGATGGGCTTAACAAAGTAATAAATGGTCCTTGAGCTTTCTACATTGTTTCCAAGATAATTTTTGGAGCTTTCTTAAGAGAAACAAAAATACTTTGCATCTTTTAGACGACTAGCAAGGTCCAAGTTACTTGAGTTCACTAGTCCATGACAAAGCAGTCATGGAGTATACAAAACTGCAAGAAATCTTAGTCGTCATCGGATCACCTCAATCATCTCTTCTTTTATAAAAAAGTAAACTAAAAACTAAGGCTCAGTGAGGTTGAATGGCTTACCCAAGGTAACAAAATGATAGACTGTGGACTTCTGCTGACACTGTCCATCACTGTTACTTTCCTGAGATGTTCTTGCAAGACTGACAGAAATGTTTTCAAAAGTCTAGATAGGTTGTTGAACTTCAGCCGGATGATGAGCTATCTGTACATGTCATTAGTATATTCAGTTCTGAATAGATATCTTCATTTTTCTAACTTCAAACCAGGAAGAAGGACATTTTTTTAAAAGGTAAAAATTTTAAGATCTCTTGATATATATAAATGTTTGGTTTACATTAGAATCATCTGAGGAGTTTAAAATCTCATCTAACTGATCTGGTGTAGGGCTTAGGCAAAAGTTTTTTATTATTTATTTATTTATTTATTTTGCTTGTTTGGGGCTTTAGTTTGGTCATGAAGTTATAGCAAGCATTTACTGAGTTGATACAAAATTTAACATCAAATTTTTCTAAAACCAGTTCAAAGTATTCAATGATTTCAATTTCCATAATGGCAGTAAACACATTAGTTTCCAAAAGAAGCCTTAAAGGACATATACCTCCATCTTCAATGGTTTTTATTCTGTCACTTCATTTGTGGCCTAAAAACTTGAGTATGTTAAGAGAGAAAAAAAGAGTCTGAGAATAATTTGAACCATCTTTAAAGGCATATATATATGTTTTCACACTTTTTAAAATTATGGGGACAAAAACGATACGGAGAATATAATTTGTTAAAATAGTGCTACATGCTATTTACTGATTATTAGTCAATGATTCTTAATAACTGATAAGGTTTTTTTTACCTAACAAAATTGCCAATATCATTCTGTGTAACAACCACATGAAAACAGTCTTTAATGTTAGCTTTGCCTCAATGACTTTCTCGAACTTGTGTCTACTTCCCCTATTCCTACATGTTGTCCATGACAACAAATGCTGCTTTACTCTTCCCTAATATAAACCCTAATATTATCCTCTTAATTAATTCAAACTACTTCTCATGATCTAAGTATCATATTCCAGTGGCTGAAATGAAATTTGATTTTCCAGATGATCAAGTAATAACCAGCCTTGCAGACAAATATCAAAAATTTTTAAAAAAGAAAAGAAAAAAACAGCTCTTCAAAACGGTACACAGCTAGGTAGGTAGGAAGATGGCTTAGACAGCAAGGTTCTTGGTGAGTATGCCAATAGCAAAATAGCAGAAAACATTTTCCCCTTAGCCCTAAGCAAAGGACACCAACAAGCTGTTAGAAAATAAAGACAATTTTTTAAAAATTATGTATTTAAGTATACATGTGCATTCCAATCATATATCAGCAACACCTCCCATCTTAGTGACTGTGGCATTTTGCTGTAGTAGGGTAAAATTTCAAGGAACTATCATTACATGGTGGTAAAATTGTAGATTTTTTACCCATGATTATGAACAAACCTATATTATATGTTGTACTGTCCTTACTAGATATCTTTAAAAATAAATAGTACAAAATAGTTTACCTATAAGTTCTTTTTACTTTATGCTAAAACAAAATAAAACAAGACAAAAATCAAAAAAGTAAACAAAAAAGGCATTATTGCACTGTATATGCTCATTTAGAGGCTTATTAAAGAACAAAACATAATAAAGAGCTTTCAATTTTTTTTGTAATACTTTAACTGCCAAAAATTTTATTGATGGAGATTTCACACCCATGTTTTTAAAAAATTACCAAAAGAATTTTGCTTATGTGTAATTTTTTTCACTTTCTAAACAGATACCAGCTCCAACTGGACATTCATTTCTGAATAAAATTCTACTATCTTACCATCCATGAGTAAATTGATATCGATGATTGGTTGATTAGTACTCTTAGAATTATAGGAAACATATTTTTCCAATTAGGTAACACTTATTGTATTCATAGTATGTTTAAAATCTTCCCACAGAAAGAAAAAGCACTGTTCATATAGGCATGTAAAATTCCAAAGCTGGTAATATTTTTTCCTTCCAGTTTGTCAGACAAGGATACAGGCCATTCAGGGTCCCAATGTCTACATTTGGGTCCTATCAGTATTTCCCTCCCAAAAACGTTGCTTAATCTTCTGAATAATGCAAATGAAAATCTCTCTTTAAAAGAGAACTTTGTACTGACTCTACTGGCATAGGATACCACGATAAGGGCAGGAGGGATAAGACCCACATCTTTTGTAAGTTGGGCCTAAAATTGACTCCAGATTTGCGAGTCATGAACAGAAAGTCAGTTTTAATATAGATGTGCTTTAGAAAGTAAAAATGGCGATTATTCTTAACAAGTTACATATTGGGAATTATTCTTCAAAAATGACTCATAAAATATCTTTTTAAGTACTTAAAGTCATGAATATGTTCTACTCTTTTACCTCTGCTTGAATGTAATTTTTCATTTTCCAGGAAAGGATACATTTTCTAACTAACCCCGTTAACCTAATTACTCATAAAGGAATACCAAAAGTGTCCCTGACATCAATACCTTCACAAAGAAATATATCTATGCACATGCACAAGAACATATTCCATTTAGATAATCAAAACTGTAATTTTTATTTAAAAGATTCCCTTAGATCCATGTAATTCCTAGCAGTAAAATTTATCAAAAGCACTTAGTTTGCAAACAATGAGACTGCCATTATCTATAGCCTTATTTCTTCATCCATATACTTTAATTGAAAAGTACAAACTATTAAGCATAAAAGAATAATAGTACTGTTTATTTCATAGTATTTGTTTGATCTGAAAATGGGGATTGTAATGAAAATGCCTTCAATCTTAAGGGAACCTTTTTATCCTACTCAGAATAATTATCTTGTAAGATTAAAATCACTGAATCATACCTAATTAAGATTTATAATTTAGCATCATTGAGGTATATTATTTGAAAGAAAGAGTTTACAATCTTCAATTTGAAATTGAAAGGGAAAAGAAATGAACAGATGAAAAATAAAAAAGCTCTTTTTGGCACAACAATATACTATATTGCCACCTATTTACCCAGATTCCTAGTTTAATCATTTTTAAAGCAAAACATTTAATATGAAAATACAAGATTCCAAGTATAGGAGTAAAGCAGGAAAAGAAGAGTCCCAGTTGAAATTATACTACAGAATTTGGAGATAGAACACAGAACATTAGAAAATGTGAATTGTGGCTAACTACCTACTAAAATATTTCAAGTTTGCAATGGCTTAGTTAAAAAAAAAAAAAAGATTCCTAAACTGTGGGGTAAATTTTTACTTAAATGGGACACTGTTATAATAGTTATTTCCCAGCTTTCTTTCATTAAGGTGCCTATCAGTGTGGAGAGCAATGCCTTGTTATTACACAGGGCAAAGATTTTTCTTCTTAGAAAGTCTCATATGTAGCATTTCTCCCGACAAAGTCTAACAAGGCATTCAAAATAAGTTCAATTTTTTTCTTCCTCAAAAATATCTTTAAAGCCCCCCACTTTCACCCCAGTCTTGGATTACATAAAAGAATAGTTACTTTTTCCAAGCTCTTTGATATTTCCCTTCCTGGCAGAGTCATCTGATGTGAGAAATATCTTTTGAAAATAAATGGTGCAACTTCAAGTGCACTCAGATCCATACTTGCTGGACATTCCATCATATCTCAGTTTTGATTTGAAAAAGGCACTTGACTTCAAAATTCAGTTTTAGGTATCACAATATGAAGTTTGATCTCATTGGGAAGTACTTTGGGAAGCAACGATGTAAATGTTTTGTCCAACTATCAGCACAGAACGTTGGTAAAGGAGTCATATGACTCTAATTTTCAGGGAGAGGGAGGTTATTGCAACACAAATTGAGAAGCTAAGTCCAGGATTTGAATATAGCATACTGCAACATTAGTGTTACCGCATGAAATGGTTACTTTTCCTCTTTAACACAGCTGTCACATGTTTATATAGCTAAAATACCACTTTCTAATGTCCACGTATCAATACTGACACTATTATAACAAGGTTATTTGGGGGTCTGCCCCCCCTTCCTGTCATTCAATGAGCATACTTTCGTTTTTTTAATGGTCAGCATTTTGTATCAGATAATGTAGGATTTCTACATAAAAATACTCATTTTTCTTGTGCCTTAACCGAGGAGGGATAGTGGCAGTACTTGGCAACAGAGAACCTCCTCAGCTCTTACTACTACAATTATTCTGGGCCTGGGATAAGTATTGAAGTATGTAACTACATGCAAACCATTAAACACACACACACACACACACGCAAAGTTCCTTTTAAGAATACTTGAGCAAAAAGTCACATGATATATAGGAGATATATCAGACACAGGGCAAGATGAGACAAAAGCAAATATTTCAATCCCCAGTTCAGATATAGAAAGAGCAGGAGATACTTAATGGTTCATTTCCCATCAGTTTTCTTACTCAATTCTCATTAGTATCTTTTTCGGCAGAGGCAGATGGAATCATTGTGGAATAGTCAGTCTCCAATAGGAAACCTAGTGACTTCTACAAAGGTGGCCCCAGATAAAAGTCTGTAGGTGGTGAAGGCAGGGCTGGCTTCATTGCCCCATCATTTGTTCAGGCACACAGGCCCCCACCCCACCACACAATACAGGGCCCTGCATTTTGTTTAATGCTGTGTGTTGCTGTCTTCAAATTAATTTTTGAACAAGATGCCTCACATTTTAATTTTGCGCTGGGTCTCAGAAATTATGTAGCTGGTCCTAGGTGAAGGTAAAAATGTCTCTTAATGGTGAGGATAGTAAGTCAAAAGATAAGCAAAAAGTTTAGAACGACATACAGAAACCCACGGCTTCACATTGCACTACCTTTAAAATTTCATTTGAGATGTTACTATTTCCAAGAATAATATTTCATCATGAATTAATGCATGAAAGTAGAGTTTACCCATTCTCAGATGAGTTTACTCTCATAAATAGTTGACATTTAATTATCAGTTGTTTAAAAAGCATCCAGTTGACATAAGGCAAACAGTTGAATCGGGAAAAACAAAATATATATATACACACACACATATATATTTCATATATCTACATACACATATGAAATATATATGAAATATATATATAGCTAAAGGGAGTTAAATGCAGTTTCTGTTCTCATGCCAGGAATATATCCATAAGCAAAATGGAATAAGTATGTAAAATACCAGCAGAAATTAAAACATAGCAAAGAAAGAGAGTAAAGGTATTTTCAACATAATGAAATGGGGTAAAAGAAAACATTTTATAGGTATTTTACATTTCATATTCTGTAGTATAAAAAACTTTACTGTATATTATATATCCTTAATAACTGTTTGGTTAAAAGCTCCTCATCCTATGAAAATGAGAACAGAAACCTAGTAAGAAGCAAATTTTCCAAAATTATAAAACATACTTTCTAAAAAACATTTCCCAACACAAAAATACCAATACTTAAGCTGAGCTATAGGGTAAAAAATGTTTAACCTTGGGCCTTCATACAATAAATCATGCATTCTACTTTCAAGATGTATCAGTTTCAAAAATGATTGGAAGCAGTGATACTATAAATGCTTTGTGAAAGTCATGAGAGCTAAAATATGAGCAAACATATCCATTTATACATATATTTAACATAAATACATCTAAATTGAAATTCTCCTTTGGATTTACTGCTTCTGATACACCCTGAAACAACAGCCCACCATATGCAATGTTAAGCAAAGTGTCAATATTCAAATAACAAGACAACAAGCAGATTTGTTGCATAAAATATGTAAATATTATTAACAGAAAGTGCCATATGATATCTCATGTTTTGATGGTTTCTGATCACCTATCTTTTCTGCCTCCTCAGTCTCTTAGCTAAGACTACTGTTGTCAACAGGTACTTACGGATGTGCTGTATTGAGGCAGCGCTTCTGAGCAGGCACCTGTGGTGCTGCCCTAAGGAAACTTAGCATACCCCTTGCTTTTGATTTGCTTCGAACTTCAACGTACCATTTATTTTGAGTATATTCTTTCATACTCCTTATTCCTGCTATTTTACTTTTTAAAATAAACATTTCTGAAAGAAAATTGCCATTTAAATGATAACATCAAAAATATCAAAAAGATTAGTAATCAGCAATCATACCAAAGCAGCTATGCTTAAAATTTCTGCCAGAAGTTAAATGAAAAAGTTAATGCTAAAAATTCAAGTTTAGGAAAAAAAGAAGAAAATGACAAAATCCAACCATGGAAAGCACTTGCTAAACTGGCCATTTATTTGCAGTGTGTCAAAAAAATTCTTTCATTTTCAATAAACAATAATATAGGTACAATCTCTCTCTCTTGCTCTGTGTGTGTGTGTGTGTGTGTGTGTGTGTGTGTGAATTGAAAGGCAGAATTTTGGGACTTGTAAGCTTCTAAGTGGTACCCCCAAACAATTTCTAAGTTCAATTGATTTCAATAAAACACTAGCTCTTGTATATCTCAAAAGAAAGACACATACATTTATTTTGTATTGAGAGTTAAAATTTATAGCTTTTTCTGAACCATTTGTTTATTCTAGTTTATCAATGACTCAAGAAAAACAGCAGATATGCTGATTAATCAAGTTCTATCGATCAGTAGCATATGTCAATATTTCACACAAACATCTGCAGAATAGTTTCTTCCAATCAAAAATTTATAAATCAATTTAAATTCCTGGTAATTAAACTTATTTGCTCTTCAACAATGAACACAGTACTTTATAAAGAGTAGTATGTGAAATCTGCACTCAAGAATATATTGATCAAAGGTAAAACAGCACCTTTCTATTTCTATTAAACCAAGGTTCTAAGAACTAGAAAGTTCAAACCACAAAAGCCTGCAATTGTTTCAAATACATCTAGTAATTCTGTTGATTTTGGGCCACTAAAAGTGATTACTTAATTAGGCAATCATTCAAGGCATCCAAACACTCACACAGACAAAAACAGGGAAGTATTAGCATGGCTGTCTTCACCTTGACATGAACATTCTGAAAAACAGTGCAGACTCTCAAACTTTGTGGATCTGTCCCTATGCATGTCCTGAGTAAGATATTAATTCTAAAAGGTGACAACCAGAAGCTCAGGAAAAAATAATTAACCTATAATGAAATTACCCATTTATCTTTTCAGGTGGTTTATATCTTAAACTATCTTAGAAATGCCAAGTAATAATACAGATGGTCTCTATAGATTCTTGGAAATACTACCTATTTTCTTCTCTCTGGTTACACTCTTATCATCTAAAAGTAATTAATGAAATTTCTGCACTCTTGTATATCTATCAGAAGTAACTACCTACAAAAAGGTTTTCAAAGTTCCTGCCTAACATGAATAAAAACAAAAACAAAAAATATTTTCTATTTATGGGAAGGAAAAAAATATCAGCCCTGGAAACTCAGCTACAGGAGTCTTAAATATAACTAAAGAATAAAACCCCCTATTTTCACTCAGAAGATATCAGATACTGTTTTAAGAATCTTACTGATGAAATACAGCCAAGAGAAAGAAAAATACTCTATTTTCAGAAAAAAAAAAAGATGTTTCTTGAAATAATTCCAAAGAGACCCTATAAACTGTGTTTTTAGGAGAAGAGAAAAGCAAATCAACTCACACATACAGCTTCCAAACAGAAGTCTTACCCTCTTCCAGGAAAACAACAATGAGACTTTATTACCCTGCTATGATTCTTTCATTTCAGACATGATTAATTAGCAAGTATTACACTTCTCAAAACTCCCACCCTACTCTTCCCTGCTTATTTGATGATAGACCCACATGAAATAACAAGTTGCCTCCAGCAGTGTAAGACAAGTATCCAAAAACTCTATTTTAAAGAAGAAACACTTCTTTCCTATCTTTGCCTCCCAAAATGAAGCAGGCTGCTTCTAACTGCTTTCACAATTTTGTTTCAACTTGGTCATTTTCCTAACAATACCTTTTCAATTTTAAATAATGCATACAACATATTCATTATTCAAGAACACATAGCATGTTTAATCTGATACCTCTATTTTTAAGCTGAAATTCCAAAGGACTTATGTGTCCATGCAGTATATATTGATAACCATAAACATGCACAATTAATAAACAATAGAGACGATGTGTACAAGCATGTTTTGGGACATGGTTTTTGTAGAAATAATGTTTCTTTTCCAAATAAAAGCTAATTTGTCACAAATATAATGAAGATAAGAAACAAGCACGAAGGAGTAAAAGAGAGGAAGAACAGAAGAGGATAACTAAAATTTGAATGAAAAACTCTTGACTCTCTACATATTCTTCCAAAATACTCTTTCAAAATAATTTTCCTTTTGAACAATCTGTGTTCAAAACGTCCATTCCATGTGCACCAAGAAGCCAGCCATCACTAAATATATTATAAATGTATATTCTAACAATCATCAATTTATAAAGTCTGGGATTTCCCCTTCAACCTTTCAACTGTTACGTCCAGAAAACTTCACACATAGTGAAATCCTAATAAATAGATCTTGTTGGTTCCAGGAAACATTTTTAAAAATCTATACTGGTCAAAATATCCTTGCTTTTTTTCTGTTGTATTAAATTTAGGATCAAAAACATCAAAGCAGCTTCCACCTCGGACCTAACTTTTAGAGGATCAATGTGACAAGGCAGTCCCTGATAGATGTTTCTCTTGATAAACGACTTGTTCAAAAGAGACATTGTAGCTTTCATTTCCTGACCACAACACACTTTTAATTTGCAACAGCAGAGCTGCCAGAGTGTGAGCACTTGCCCACTTTCTAGTCTTTTAGGTTTGTAGCTCTGGTTCCTTTAGGCCGCACATTTGAGACAAACAAAATCTAAAAATAATCAGAGTAAAGAATTAGAAAACAAGAGCCAGTAACGCCACTTTATACATATACACAAGTATCTACTTTATATATATGTATGTAAACTTTTACCCCTAGAATTCTAATATATGATAACAAGGCTCCTAAGTTAACATCATTTGCACATCGGACATTTAAACATAGGGAAATGAATTATGTGACTATTATTTAATAGTAAGCAGAGACTTAAGAGGGGGGCAATTTACACACTCAAATCTGCTGTTAAATGTCATGAATTATATAATTGCCTATACCAGTATGTTTTTCATGAATTATTGCAATGATTATTATTAGTACTACCTAGAAATCACGTTTAAGTATCAATACGGTGAACAGTCAAACCATCCAATTTCTGCTCTCAGCACATTGTCCGAGCTCCGATTTAAAATTTATAAATGTAATATCCTCCTCATCACAGGCAGCAGCCCAATCTGCTCTGAATATATATTACAGCTTTAACATCACAGAGGGAAATCGCCCATCTGGCAATCCCATTCGCTCCAACAGCTCCGGGGGAAAAAAAGCTGTGCTCTCTCCTCCTTAAAACATTTCTCAGGGCAAATTATGTGCATCTAAAATAAACAGTCTTCTTATTGATCGCTTCAAAGTCAACAAGTTCCAAATGCAAAATTCAATCAAATCCTTCCTATCGTGTAAGTGTGGTGTGTATTTAGCTCAATAGTCACCAGAGTCCAACCAGAAGTGTATGTCGCGCAACGGGTCTTGTAGTTCCTCTCTTCGTATTCACATTTGTGTTAGGAGAGAGCAGTGACCACGGCCACACTACAGACCCCTGGCAGCTTTGCCCCACTGTTATTTCTTTTTTCATATTCTCTCTTTCCTTCTTTCTCTCTTTTCAGGAGGAATTAACGGTCATGGGGTAAACATAGCAACAACCAAAAAAAAAAAAAAAAAAGTCTAAAGTGGACATATCCTTTGGTTATGCAAAATACTTTAACATCTTTTTGTTGTTGTTGTTCCCTCTGTCTTAATTGAATATTACAAAGTGTACACAGGGCACTGCCACAAGAGCTATTGAAAATCCCCTCTCACTCCATTTAACTGACTTTTTTTTTTTTTTGTAAAGAAAGGAAAGAGCGATTTCAAACGAAGTCAATTTCAGTGCCTGATTATTTAATTCTGTCACAAGTTAAAAGTAAAAAGCGCTGACAGGCAGACGAGTGAATGGAAAGGGGGGAAAAAAACCTATCCCTGCTCTTTAAAAGACATCAAGGACTTTGGACAATCAAAATATAATTTTTATTTTCATGTAAAAGACACCTCTTCACTTACCCGCCCCCCCCCAAAAAAAACCACACTCAGAAGAACTGATTACTCCACAAAGTGCAAACATCAAGAGCAGATAGTCAAACTGCATTAATAGATTGAGAAAAATAAAATTTTCATCCAGTCCTGTTCCTGTGTGTGTACATATATATAGATACACTTTCATTAGTTAGTAATCTTTCCCAACACTCCTGCCCTCTCCCCTTTGCCCAGCCTCCCTCCTTCCAAAAAAAAAAAAAAAAAAAACCCACACTGAGTTTAACTAATTTACATACTATTTGACTTCAGCAGTTATATATATATAGTGCATTACTAGTAACGTGCAATTTCTGGATGACAGCTAAAACCGATAAAAGTGGATTCAAGTAATATATTAATCAAAACTGCAATATACAAACAAGTGATAGCAAAAGAAAAAAAAGCATGGTGACATTAAACATATATTTTTTAAAAAAGGAATTCTATATCATGAGCAACTGCTTGCCAGGCAGTCTTCAATGGTTTTATCATGCTATTTCATTTGTCTTTCCTATTTAGATGCAAAGGAAGTAAATTCCAAAACTGACATACCATAAACACTGGTGCTACTGATCATTTCTTGCTGGCAGCACAAAAAGCTGAATTGGATTTCTCACAAGCAGGAATTCCAAAGGTTGCTTTTCATTAAAGCCACTTTTCCTCTCAGCTATCAAATGTCACTGCCTTGAAACGTGGGCCCTTTCGTCAGGTATTCATTTAACCTACATGCATATAATTAAGGGGGAAAGCAACATCAACAAAAAGGGGATCTCAGATCACAGGAGAAGAAAGAAAGGAAAAAAAGCACATGACCAGGAATGCAAGTCCATGTCAATTTCACTCACTCCCATTGAAACTAACAAGAGCTCCGGGGAGGACGGTAATAGGATCAGTGGATTGTATATACCATTAAATTATACATCTTTCTCTCCCGTTCCTTGCCAACAATACGCCCACCACGCTGTACCCCCTCCTAGATGATGTGCTTACATTTTTCTGCAACCGATCTTCTGACATTTTCTCGTTCCCCCAGCCACGAGATTGTAATTTAACCTCAACTTTTTGTGTGTGTGCAAGATTCTTATTTACACTTCTTATTTACTTAGAAGTTAGTTCCCGAAGAAAGTCTAGCCCCACCCTATGGCTCCGCTTTCTTATTTTTTATTTTTGAAGTAAAAAGATAGTAATAAGTAAGCCCAATATAGCGAAAAGCGAGATTCTTGCAATCGCGAACTCTTAATCCCATACTATTGTTACAATGATTAAGCAGCAAAAATATGCATTATAATGTTTCAGGGCTACTTTGAACAGAGAAATTAGACAGCAGGTTGGCGTACAGAATAGAAACGAGTGGAAATTGAATTTAATGTTTACGGCACAACTGAAGATCTCTTTTAATTACAGGTCTTGGATGTATTTATATTCTTTAAAAATAAAACAAAAACAAATTTAAACAGATGGTAGAAAACTACGAAGCTCCTCTTACCTGAACGCGCGGAGAGAGAACCCGATAGGTTAGCGTAGCATCGATCCGATGTGTTTGCTGATGAATGGAAGCTAGGGTTAAGTGAAGGTGCCTATGATTTGAAATCATTCCAAGTTTTTGAAGGGAAGACGGACTGCAGCCTCTGCCATGTTGGAATTTCAAACCCAAAACAGCTGCTTGGAAGGAGCCAGCATGCCAGAGGCTGGGCGCAGGCGCAGAGCGCCGCCGAGCCAAATTCAAATCACTTTCACACTAAGAGCCAAAGATCAGTTTTCAAAGGAGAGAGGGAGAAAGAGACGGAGGCTGCCGTGAGGGAGAGAAGACGGGAGGCAGTGGCGAGAGGCGGGCAGTGGAGAGAGACGGGCAGCGGGAGGACCAGGAGGGAGAGGGAGAGGCGCACGGAGCCCGCGGAGCTGGAGGGGGAGAAAGGGAGGCGGGAGGCGAGCGGGCGAGCGAGCTAGAGACGCGCCAGAGATTCATGGGCAGGGAGGGCTCAATGGCCGCGCCGCGCCGGCCGGCCGGCCGCTCGGGTCATGTTACACGGCCGGGGCCGCGGCGGCCGCCCAGCCTCGCCGACGCGCTCACGCGGCCCGGAGGGGGCCCCGAGGTCATGATTACGCGCGCGGGGACTCGCAGCTCTCCCTGCACGCACTCTCTGGCGGCCCAGCCTGGGGAAAGGGGAGCAGCGCCGTAGGGGGAAGGGGGCTTTCTTTCCCACGCGTGACCAGCCGGTCCCTGCGCTCCCCGGCCTGCGTTGGAGGGCCCGGGACAGAGCCGCGCTGCTCCCCGGCCCGCGGGCCCTTCCCTGCCGGTTCCCGGCCCTCTCGACAGCTGCGGCCCGTCCGCCCTTCCCCACCCCCTCTGCGCACGGGACGGGATCTGGTCTCGAGAGCCCGGACCTCACCGGCACCCTCCCCGGGGCCCCCAGCACCAGCCAGAAAACGACTTGATCTGCTTAGAAGAGGCAACTTCGGGGAGAAAATTCGCGTTCGCCCAGTTCCCCTCCCCCGCCTCCCTGTGAATAAATAAAATCCTAAGTGTCTAGGTGTGCGGTCCCCTCTCGCACTCCCTGGCTCCCCTCCCTACCTCCCCCAGGCGGCTCGGGCTGGAGAAAGCAGCGCCCGGGGGGCCCTGGTGTCGGCGGCTGGTGCGCAGGCATAGACGTTAGGCTTCTGCCTTCCCAACCCCCCTCTATGGAGTAATCTGGGGACCCAGGAGTGGGAAGAGAGTAGGGGCTTTGTGGTGCTGGGAGCCGAGGAAGAATGAAATGTGCAGTTGAGTGTGTTGCTCGCATCCCAGGGAGCAATGCAGTGCTGATTGTCTGTTGCTGAGATAGCCTTTTGTTCGGAACATAAGGTTTAAGAAACACACACACGTTTTCTGGGGTCTCTTGTTAGATGTAAATGTGCGGCATCCAGACGCTTACTATGCAGTGTAAGCTCAGTTGGTTTACTAATCACCCCGCCCCACCCGCAAACAATCAGGATCATTTGAATGGGAACCTCATTCAGACTTCTAGGCTGAGAGTATTGCCTTCAACCTATTTCATTCTAGACTAGCCAACCATCCAACTGAGATAATAAAGCAAACAATAACATTTGATCATGATGTCTACGAGATAATGTGCCCGGCAAAGTTCTTTAGGAATTGTAATGAGAAAGAGAGTGAATTGGGTCATAATTTCTCTTCGTTTTCATTAAATATGACTTTAATAGATAAATGGTGAGTTTATACTTTGGCCTGGTAGACATCCAGTCCTCTATATTTCAACGAAGCTAAGAATGAAAGAGGCAAATTATATATTCCACCAGGAGCCCATCAAGCTGAAAATGTTACCTTTGAAGGTTGGAACCGAAAATGCACTTGCTGAGGACTGACCCTCCTCATAAGGGTGTTCACATTTCCCCCAGCTTCTCTGTTGTAGATTTGATAGCCTAAATTGCAGCTCTCCAGATGCTGAAATGCAGCTCTTTAAAAATGCCAAATATATACTTTGAAATTAATTCCATTCACCTTTTATGATGTTCTTACCTTTGAATGGATGCCTTTAGCTAACACACTGAGAAATAAAAATTATTTCAGTTAAATCTAGGCAGATGACAGAATTTAAAAGACAAAAAAAGAGTGATTCGAGATCCTAAGAAATATTTCTAAGCAATGAGATTTCTATTTGGAATGGATTTGACCTTTCTGTGAATTTTTTTAAAAAGGAGTCTTCGAAATAAAACAGAAGAACTTTATTCTGATGTAACAGAGAACACTGAAACCTCTTTAGTTATATTTTACAAGATGGCTTTGAAAATGATATTATGAAAAGTTGTTCATTGGATTTTACCACAAAGAAATAAGTGTAGGAAAATATCTGTGGGTCACTGTTGGATTGAGTACAGATGAATTAAAAAAAAAAACTATGAAGCGCTCATAATCGCAGTTATTGCCCATTTGGGGAATGACGACCAAAAGTCCTCTGGACACACAGCAGATGCTCTGTGCAATTCGGGCAAAACTGCTCTGTTCTTGTTTGTTAAAAAAGTTCAGAGCTCATCAACCTTCAACATTAAATTCCTAGCGTTGAATTTACAGTTCCTTGTGTAAATTCAAATAGTGAATAAAATATATAATACAGTGCCCACTGAATATAAAAACAATGTATTTTGATGACAGACTTAAAGCCATTCATCTGTAATATCTAAAATAAAACAACCCCTGCTCTTTAAAAAGAGGAGGAAAAAGTGTGGTCAGCAGGAGTTTATTAATAGATAATAACTGTACCTTTCCAATTCCCTTATAGATTCATTTGAAATACACATTATAAAAAACATCATTCAACATGCAAATAAATATAATTAACTTTGGAATCAAATAATTGGAAAACTGTTCAAAAGAGCACTGGATAGAGGTACAGAGTTTCTAAATTGTTCAAAATTACATATACTCTGGGAATAAAAGACACTTACATAATAGAATATACATTATGGGGCTTCCATAATAATAAGATACACAGGAGAGTTCGTCATTGCACTATTTCTCCTTTTTTTAAAGTATAGGTAAAAGTTGCTTTTCTCCAATTATGTTAAGCAAAGGAAAATAAAACTTGACTTTCTTTTTCACAGAGATTCATGGCATTGTTTGCGATGTTCAGTTTTTGTTGTTTTAATAAAACTATCTTTAATGATGTGGTATGATTAAAAAGCACTTTAACAGTCATCATATTCTGTATGCATTTGTCTTCAAAACTTTTAATCAAAAGAAATGTTTCTGGCTGTAGCTGACATCCATCTCTATAATATCTTTTGAAACTTCTTGAGATAACATGAGAATTAAATATTGAGTGTTTAAAGGAAGTTGATTGGCTAGACAGGGAAACAGTTATTTCAGAAAATAATAAATTTGACTCATTTTTCCCACTCTATTAGCAATATCATTTCTCTTTCTATTTTACTTTTTAAATGCACGGACATTATAATGCATAACATTTTGACTAATATGTGAAATTCTAATACACAGTATACTCGGACTTGTGCTTTTTAAGAAAATCAGAAGAAAAATCAACATAACTCTTCTTCAGGAGTGTGTGTGTGTATGCCTTCCTTTCAAGATAATTCAGAGGGGAATTCTACTTTTCTCTGCTTTTTCTTCTCAAAATAATGTAAGCAACAACAACAAAAGTGAAGGTTAAGGGAATAAGCAAAGTGATACTGAATGTGATTTTGCAAATGACCATAGACTTGTCTGCACTGGACTAAGGAAAATATGAGCTAGGCTGGACACAGAGATGTGCTTTACCTAAGTGATGGGAGAGGAAAGGAAAGGAAAAAAAATCAGCGGAGGCAGAAGGTAGACAGCGGGTAGAAAAGATGAGGGAGATGTAGGTCACAAGATGCTTTAAGGAAAGAAGTTTGGAGGGCTATGATGTATAGATTTTCATAAAATGCTAAATGCAATTCAATTTAATTTTTCAAATATTGTTTTTTAGTTTTGAACTTAAATGTTAAATATTTTAATAAAACATTAAACTAATAATATATTCTTCCAAACTCCTGTGTTTCAAAACACATTCTAGAACTTAGTAGCTGTTTATGAAACTAGACTTTTTCTTTCATATTACTCACAAAAATCTGAGGTAGTTCTTACAATAATGCAAATCAGTGACAAGATAATTTTTTAATGCTTCCATAAAATTGCAGTTTAAGGGTCATGATTTTCACTTCAATAAAGTTACTAAGAAGTCCTTATATAACACCCTTTCCCCTAAAAAAAAAAAAAGAAAAAAAGAAAGGAAAAAAACCACAAAAGCTAGTGAAGATCATGACCTCATTGAGTAAAATTACTCAATTTGCTCAGAATGACACTCAAATGCAGGTACTGTCAAAGGATATTAGTGTGGTTCATACATCTCCTCAGTGATCTAGCTCTACAGTAGAGACAAACTGGAAAATCCTGTGATGGGTTCACTTAAGATGTTTTGCTTTCTTCTATTAACCTGAGTATTACATTTTTTAATTCACATATATTTATAGTGTGTGTATATTTGCTGGAACTTTTGCCTGATTTTGCATGGTTCTCAATTTCATTTAGAAAGTATTCAATGCTTAATATAATTAAAAGTACTACACTACAAATTGCAGAGGATTTGAAGAAAAGTGACATTAACATTTTATGGATGAAGCCAGATAAATATAGCCCAAAGTGAATGATAGAAAGTGCAGTTATAAAGGAGTTCTGTCTAGAGGAAATTGTGAGTTCTTTTGTGAAGGACAGGACAGTTTTTCTAGACTTTGTCACAGCAATCTATTCTTTTTCTTTTTTTTAATTTTTATTTGTTGCAGAGAACAGATATCACTCTGTTGCCCAAGGTGGTTTCAAACTTCTAGACTGTAGTGATCCTCCTGATTTGGCCTCCCAAAGTGCTGGGATTGCAGAAGTGAGCCACCATGCTTGGCCTTCTCATAGCAATTGTTATGCACCAATAAAACAGACCACTTATAGTTTGCATAAACTGTGCTGTTTTTCCTCTCTATGCCTTGCTTGACAGTGTGCCCCCTGCCTGAATTGACTTTTCCTCTCCGCTTCTGTGGGCGAACTCCCTTAAGACACTCAGCACTTAGCTCCTCCAACCCACACCCCAACCTTCCTAGAGGCGCTTAAGTATCTTTCCCCTGTTTGGACTCTATTTCTCTTTCTCTCTTTGTACCCTCACATCATTTTAAAGGTGTTCATGTCTTTCACTCCTGCATTAGATTTTGAGTTTCTTGAGGGCAGGCAATTAACTTCCATCTTTGTTTTTCCTCCATGCCTAAATTAATTGGGATAATTCAACATACATGCTTACTGGGGAAATTAATGAGTTGACAAGTAGAGGAAATAGATATGAGCAAAGACAAATTGAAAGGAAACTGTAGAAGTATTTGCCCAAAATAGCATATAATCTAGTTTGGTTGACCCTTTGCTTTCCACAGGCACAGAATGGGAAATAAGGATGGAAATGAGAATTGGGGATGTATTGCAGAGGAACTTCACTGAGTCCCAGCCTGAGAGGTTTTCATTTCAGTAGGCAGTTAACAGAAAGTGCTGGAAGGTTTGTAAGGAAGCGATTTATGTGGGCTGAACCCTGCTTTAAGAAGATAGAGCTAAAAGACCTGAAAATGGGGAGACCAGGAGGGAAGTTATTGCAATGGTCTAGCATTTTCTGGTCCCCCAAACTGTGAGTCCTTCTTGTAGGTTTGGTGATATGCTTCCTTGCCTTTTTTATAGATGATCTGTTTGTATTGATTGCTCAATTCTGCACGTTCATTTTGTAATATTACAAAATGTCAGTGTGTTTAAAGGCATTCATTTAATGTCAAAGATATAAAAAGGGAAAATACATTGAAATTGAATTTTTTCCCTCTACCTGAACATGGTCTTTCTACTCACGCTGCCTCTCTCTCCCCACTACCACCCCCACTTTACAATTAGTTCCACTCAGACTGTGCTTTCAAGCTTAGAAGATATTTCATTTTCAAGAGAAGTAATGCCTGAAGATAAAGAAAGTTCCTCCCTGGAGTATGTTTGAACAAGCAAAATAAGCAAACTGAATTTGGTTTTTATAAACTGAATAAAAATATAGATGCACATTTCCTTCATTTAAAGTATATTAAAGTATTAAAGTTTCCTAAACAGGGCTTTTAATTCATTTAAAACGGCATTAGGTTAGGTGGGCTGTTGGTGCTTTGAATTAATGTGCAAGCTGTTAATCTCCGTAGACCTGGATTTAAAATTAGACAAAGCAATAATTAGTTTGGCACCATCATTTCACTACCCAGAGGGTAATAATGTAGGTCATAAAATACTACAGCCTGGCACAAGTTTTTTTTCTTTCTTTCTTTCTTTTTTTTTTTTTTTTTTTTACAAACAGGGATCTAGTAATAGGTAGTGTGAAAAAAACCATATATATATGTGTGTGTTTGTGTGTGTGTGTATACATATATAAAGTGATTGCCACTGGGAAGTACAATGGCTTAGCTTTTCATATATGTTCCACTATTCCTAAAGAGACCTAAATTCATAAATTCTTATCAGGTTTTCCCTGTTTAAGGTGAGTCTTTTCCTTTCTAAGAGATACAAAGAAATCTTCACGGTTTCTCCTCTCAGTAGCTGTTTTCTTCTCCTGTAATATTTTCTCATACGACATTTATACATTGAGTCACAGAATTAAGATTATAATTTGTACCATGCTCTTTTTTTTTTTTTTTTGCTATAGTTATTCTCCCTACCAGTTTGCCATTTTGTTAAATTATAAGCATGGTGTACTGTAAATATTTTTTAACATGTAAAAGTGTTGCATTCAAGTAAGTGCTTACCATACGTATTTTGATTTGTTTTCATGGCAAATGACTACTGGCAATATCAATAATTCAAGAATAGAAACAATGAAAATACAGAGGAATTGCATTTGGATACTTCTTCCTGTCAATCATCCTTGCCAGATTCCTATTTGAACATTCTGAAAATGAGGAAGACATCAGGTCTAGCCTTAAGTATGAGTAATAGTTTTCTATTTCCTTACACTGCTCACCCCAACTGAGCTTTTAAAGCACAGGTATCTTGGGTGTCTCTATATAGCTTAATATTTCAAGTATGGAAATAATATTTTAATATTGAATTGAAAATGTATTTCATACAATATGCATGTACAGACTTTCCATTTTACATAAAGCAATATGCAAGCACCTGTTTGTATCTATAGAGAGTGTTCAATGTATCAGATGAGTACATTCACAAATCATTTAAGTTGAGCTTTTCAAGTGATGTGAGCCACTGATACAAACTTGCTAATGATAATTATAGAACTGATGCTGATTTAGTCATTTCAAAAAAGCCACGGAGGCATAATTAGTGTCTGAATGGCCTCAATATTGCATTATTAGGAGGCTAGGGTGAAACTTGAAATGAGAACATCAAGGCTGATAACAGAAAAGAAAACATGAAATACATACATAATTCATTCTGAGATATTATAAAGGTTTATAACTAGAAACAATAATTTGCAGAAAGCATCTCATGTACTGGAGCCAACTGCAATCATTTGGTCAACCTGTTAAAGATCAAATAGTATATTCTTAGCTATTCTCAGTGGTGTCTTTGTAATAAAGTAGCAGCAAACAGACACTGTTTGCTTCTGGTCACTTTTAAAGAATGTTCAGTTTATCAGTAGGGACTTTAATCTTAACCTTAATAGAGTACAAAAGCAGCCTTGTCCCTGTGCTTCTCTCCTTAAGGCCACAAGCCATGTGGGTTTTATTATTATTATTATTTAAAAGAAGAAAAATAAAATTCTCCTTTTGAGAACACTAAATACTGTGTTTTTTTCCAAGAAAGTAATATCCATTCACTTTCTCTTTTTTGATGCTTTTCTTCTCTCCTTCTTGCTGATACATAGATGCTCCACCATAGTTCACAGCCATCACAGGAGTGAAGACATCCACAATATATTTGAAGGATCCCCTGCCTTGGACCCCTGCCAGGTCTACCATTATCAAGTGACCTGATGTTGGTTGACTTGAGCCTTATAACTGAAAAGTTCTCCTTTTTTGTACTCTTTCCTATTAGTTGGCAACAGATAGGAATAATGACTCTCAACCTAAATTAAACATACAAATAGATTGCAGTGTTAGGCGTCCATCCCCATTAGCATAGGTTTACAGGTAATCAGAAAAAGGCATATTTAAGTACAATCTGTCTGCTATCTAACATGCCCTGCTGAACAGAAAACCAAATACTATATGTAGTCAGTTATAAGTAGGAGCTAAACATGGGGAACTCATGGACATAAATATGGCAATAATAGACGCAGGGGACTATAAGAGGAGGAGGACGGGAAAGGGGCAAGGTTGAAAAACTAAATGTTAGGGACTATGCTCACTCCCTGGGTGACAGCATCATTTGTATCCCAAGCCTCAGCATCACGAAATATAACCATGTAACAAACCTGCACATGTAGCTCCTGAATCTAAAATGAAAGTTGAAATTATGAAATAAATAAATAAAAATAAGTGCCCTGCTTCGAGTGTGTTTATTATTATCATTTCCAAAAGTGACAAGGTCTGGGCTGTATCACCTCTGAGAAATCTGGCTGCAGTTTCTAAATATTATCTTTTTTTTCCCATGTGGAGTCATACGCACAGGTGTCATACTCAGAACAATCAGATTTCCAACTATCTGGGTAAAGAGAGGTGAAGAGAGCCTCAGGTATTGAGAAAGGCAGTTATACAGGTACAGAAAAATAAATCCCTAGATCCACATAGAATTACCAAGTGGATCAACTGTGTTTTAGGAGTCCATACTATATTCTGATCTCCCAAGTATCACAGCCAATTAATTTTTAAAAACCAAGTTAATTTATTTACTATTGTTTCTCCACCTCCCCAAAACAACTGGTAAACACCAAATGTTAATTATGTCCTTTGTAAACCAAGAGGCAGTGACTTGCAGTCCCATAGTGAGACTGGTGGAAACACCAGAAGGTTGGATTTGTTTTGTTTCATTTTGTACTTTCTGGTCAGAAGATATGACGAGAAGCAACAAAATTCTTTTTCATTTCCATACTCATAAATGCAGTAGCCAAATTCATGGCTTTCATTAAGGATGCTTTTGGTTGCAAGTAAGAGAAGGAGAAACTAACAGTAGCTCAAGAACTAAGGGGTTTATTATCTCTCAATAAAAATATATGGGTAGGGAAGTTCCTGGGTTTCTTTTCTACTATCTTGAATATTTTGGTGATTTTTACTCCACATTATGGGTGCAACAGCTTCAAACATCACATGAGACAAGACTACATCCAATGGAAGAAGAGGAGTGTTGTCTTGCTCTATGTCTCTTTTTTTGTAAGGGAAACCATTATCCAGAAGCCATCAGGGGATTTATTCTCACCCTTGTTGGGTCACATTTTTAAACTGTGATGGCAAGGGGAGTGAGACCACCAAGACTGGCCTGATGAATACCGGGAAAGGGATCACCTATTGATAAGCACACAAATATATTTGAAGAAAGAAGGGACAGAGGTGGTGGAAGTGGTAGTGGTGGAGTTTGTAGAATGGCTGTGTAGAATCATTATTATGCATAATACCAGGAATTCCATTTTTACCATGGTTGTTGTGAATGGTACCCTCTGGAACTGTTGCACCACACCATTAAAATGATTGTACCATTCAACTTGTATCTGAGTAACAAATAGAGCCTATCAGAATACTCGTAATACTTTTTAGCACACTGTCTAGCTCTGAGTTTTTTTAATAATCTAATTTATATCTTAATTTTGAGAACCTACTTTGCATGTTTCAGTGGCTCATAGCATAGCTATGAGCCCCTCATTTCAGAAGCAATCAGGACCTTGGGATGTGGAAACTATTACTCTCAAAATTGATTAAAGTGTTTAAATGCTTCCAATTTAAGCAAATCATAGAGACTCTGGCCACATATAATAGTAAAATAAATATTTCAACATAAACTTTCAAAAAATTAAAATAATAAATCATTTGAACTGGCATATATGGTAGACACAATAAACATTGTTGAATGACTAAATGAATGAATGGAGTTAAGTCTACCTGAAGAAGAAACAGCTAAAGAGGGAAAAGCAAGGTATTTCCTGATACTCCAGCTAGCCATTTTTAGCTCCTTGGAGATAAGAAATAATATTTTAAAATGCAGCAGAAAGGATACGGTATAGGCAATGTTGCACCAGAAAGGAAGTGAAATATTGGGCCATGTTACCAAGTTCAGTTATTGATTCTGGAAATTTTAAATAAAGACTTAACTTTACCTGTGATGATACTGAACTTAAACTTATAAAATGTCACATCACTGTATTGACAAGACAGTGATAAAAAATTATGGCAGCTTTCACTTCAAATCATTTTTATAGGGCCATTGCCAATGTTTACCTTCTAGAAGGAAAGGACGAAGAGGAGGAGGTACAGGAGGAGAGTCATATAAATCATGAATAATTTAAAATGTATGTATAGAAACATGGCTTCAACTTTAATAAACATCTACCTATAAATATTGTTTTAAAAATAGAAATCATTCTTTTAATTACCATAACTATACTGCTTAAAGCTACACAGTTGCACAGCATGCTCATGTCAGCCCTTGTTTAATGAAGGCTATTTGTACTTCTTCTGCCAGAGCAATAATAACTTTCTTTCCTTATTCTCCCTTCCATCTATCACAGAAGCATCCTTGATGTTTGCCATAGTTAAACATGCATTATATCTACTCTTGTCATTATAATATTCCACAAGATTGTTGTTGGCTATGTGTCACAATGAATAGAGAATCTGAGGACAACAAAATATAGACACCAACTTTAGCTCTCCAGCAGCTGTTAGTAGTCAAAACAGAAACCTAGATAGTTCAAGGTCCTCTCAGTTTTTTTTTTTTTTTAGTTCTCAGTCTCCTTTGGAGACACATTCAGTTAATTGTGGAATCTCCTCCTACCATTCTTTTCTTCTGATGGGTACTCTAGATACTGTTTTTGACAAGAAGGCTTGTGGTTCACAGCCATATTCTGTCTTCACTGAGGTGTAACTCACTTGGCTCAGGCATGGCGCTTGAACTTCTGTCTCAGATACATGTGCAGTAGGTATCCATGGTCCTACCATGTGGGTCTTCAGCTTGTATGATCCAAAATGCATCCAGTCAGCGTGTCCCGTGGATACGAATGCATGTTTATCCTAGTCCAGTGAAATTCTTTCAGCCTTTCTGCATCCCTCTTAGGAGCTTCATAATCTTTTGGATATTTTTCCACACCATGCTCGGTGTCTGACCTCAGAGAATCTGTCATCAGATCTAATCCTGAAGGCATTTTACTAACTCATTGTTTCTATTCCCAAGTGGCATTATAATTAACACAGGCTTCTTTAAAAAGAGAGGATGGGGAAGAGGGCAACCCATACTTATGGCTAAGCCCTATTCTTCCTCTCTCCTTTGTGTCCAAGTCTCTCCTTCCACCACTGTCTCCTATTTGTTTTCATAACTCCAATCTGAATGAGATTTTTTTCCTTTTCTTTAAAAAAACCATAAACTTAAGGGGTACAGTTGCAGTTATGTTACATGGATATATTACATAGTTGTAAAGTCTGGGCTTTAGGTGTAACAATCACTCAAATAGTGTACATTGTACCCATTAAGTCATTTTTTCAGCCCTCACTCGCCTCCCAACCCTCCCAGCCTTCTGAGTCTCCAATATCTATTATTCCACAGTCTACATCCGTCTGTACACATTATTTAACTCCTACTGATATGTGAGAACATGTGGTATGTGACTGTTTCTGAGTTGTTTCACTTTTCTCTGTATTCCAAAAATCATCTTTTACTTTATCCTTTATTCTTTCCAACAGCGTTATTTTTGGTATAAACTGTGCTTTACATCCTTAGGGCTTTTAATTTTTCATTTTCAAACAGTTTTCTCTCTGTATCCTTTGTACTTCTTTTCTTGTTTTTTAAAGTTATTTGTCTTTATGAATAGAACTCAAAGTTGAGATTTTGACTCTTTTTCCTTAGCCATTTAAATCCTCCCCTGGAAGATGATTCCATATGGACTGATATGGTCACGGTAATAGATGCACAGAAAATGCAGGGGATGTCCAGGGAAAGAAATATCAGTTAATATCTCAAAATATGATACTATTAACCTACCATAATAGCCCGTGGGATTGAAAAAAATCTTTAGAGAGAAACATATCAAATCCTAAAAGAACCAAGTACTAATTGCTCTCACACATTTTGCCTGCATAATATTTAGAACCAATTGTTGAAAGATAGTTCAGTTGAAGAGCAGTATTGAACATAACAACAAACATCTCCATTATGAGTTTTCCATTTTCTGCTGATTATTTAGGTGTTTCTATTTGCAACATCCTAAAAGTAATCTTTATGGATGAGAAAACTAAAATTTGTTGTGGGTCATCCATTGAGTGGGCTTTTTACCTAATTTATTTCACACAATTTTGAGGAAAAACTTATCATCTCAATTTTCAGGTAAGGAAACTGAGTCTCAAAGAGGATAGATAGCTTGCAGTAAGGACAGAAATCTAGTAAGTTGTAGAGGTAGGAATTCTACCCAGTTCTATCTTGCTGCAAAGTCCTTGCTCTTCTTATTATGCAGTGCACCTGCCCCTCTCACTTCTAGTGGTCCTTTTGCTTTACTGAGCTTCACTCTAGTTTGTTCATACCTAGAATTAGTGTGATGATGGTGAGGAAACTGCTCAATACTTTTCAGACCTGTCCAGGCAAAATTTCCCATCCTAATCAGATCTGAAGTTACTCACTCATCCTGTAAAGCCAAGCTGAAACATGGTGGTGCAATAGAGTTCCTGTTTATTGTTCAGTTTAACTGGTAGATCTTGACTACCTTTTTACAAAAATGTCAACCTCTTATTAAGTTGATGAGGGTGAGGGAACACAAAGACCAAAGGTCTATTATTTAATATTTTATTCTTGGTTTGGGCTATGATTCAAAATATGTAATTTTTTTATTTTTTATTTTTTGTTAAGTTTTGTTTGTTTGTTTGTTTTTTGAGATAGGACCTCCCTCTGTCACCCAGGCTGGAGTGCAGTGGTGTTATCTCGGCTCACTGCAGGCTTGACCCAGGCTCATGTGATCCACTCACCTCAGCCTCCCAAGTAGCTGGGACTACAGGCACGCACCCCTATGCCTGGCTAATTTTCGTATTTTATTTTGGTAGAGACTGGGTTTTGCCATGTTGCCCTGGCTGGTCTCAAACTCCTGGGCTCAAGTGATCCACCAGCCTCAGCCACCCAAATTTTGAGTATTAGGTTTTCACTTTTGTTTCTTTGGTTAAACTAAAAATGATAACCTTGAGGGGGACTTAGACTTCTTTCATAGATGGTTTTTCTGTTCCTTCTTCTACTTTCTTTTCCCTTTTCTCCCTAAAACTGACATTCTCTTAAATCATAGTCATCCTGTTCAAAAAATAACAATATGCAATGTGGAATTAATTCAGGGTGAGGTTAAAATTGAAGCAGAATTACATATGTATATATAATGTATTCAAATATAATATACATATTCAAAGATTGTTTATAAGATATTTGGTAACTTTAATATGCTTTATAAAAATGGAAATTACTCTTTCTCCATCAAAATGAAGTGGAATTATAGAACTTAATCCTTGCAGATAAATAATAACATTGGAAGGGATGTTTACATTTTTTAAGGCAACATCTCCCAAAGTGTGGTCTCAACCCTATATTTTAGATTAATCTGGAGAGGTTACAGGATCCTTTTCCAGACCAAATGAATCAGAATCTTTGAGGATAATACTGGAATCTACTTTTAACATGACCTGTGATGATTCTTTATCAGACTTAAGTTTGACTGCTTCTCCCCTGTGGCATACATAGGTCTAGACCACCTCACCCTCAAGTGAGAATCACACTTACCAAATTCCAAGTAGCTTGAATCCATTTATACTTGGGGTATCTTCCTTCCTTCCTTCATTCCTTCCTTCCTTCCTTCCTTCCTTCCTTCCTTCCTTCCTTCCTTCTTTCCTGTATGGATATATGAATGGATATCTATATAGATGTGACAGAGAGAGAGAGAGAGAGAAAGAAAAGGAAAAGAAAAGAAAAGAAAAGAAGTGAGAGAATCCATTATCTGAAAGCAAGTAAAACAATCATAATCTCTCCTTCCTGAAGCTTGATGCTCTCTTGCCCTAAGTTGAATACAGATGTATCCTCCATAGTCTTACACCCAGCAACACTTTTAGTCATAGCTAAGCCTGTCTTTCTTTATGGAGACCTTCCTTGTCTTGATGGCTCTTCTTTTAATCTCTTACTTTTCTCTCATGATCTTTTTGTCCCTCTTTTAATAAATAGCTACAGGGTATACAGAACTATAACATGCATCTGGCCATCATGAAGAGACCTACTGATTTCAACATTTTATCTTTTATCAGGGCATTTCATAATTGGTTTTGAAACTCTGTTTTCTCATTATTATCTGCTTTGATATCTACACCCTTTAATCTGCCCTCATCCATAGCTAGTCATGGATTCCACAGCTGCTGGAGATGGAGATCACCTATGTGATGATCTTTGGACCTCTCAGAGTATAACCCCTTTTTACTCCAACACACACAGATGCATATATAATTCTGAAAAAAATATCAGTGGTCCTCCAAGTGTCAAGGAAACAGCTTAGAAATTACCCCATGAAATCTTCACAAATCACCAAATACAAAGGCGTTGTCTTTTTTATGACTTGTGCTCCCCCACATTGCCATAAAACACTGTATATTAGTATATTTCCTAGTTTCTATCTTACCTCACCCTTCAAACACCTTGAGGACTGAAATGATTTTTTTTAATTACATCATTGGATTCCAAAACAATTCCTGACCCACAGTAGATACTCATTAAATCTCTTGAATAAAAGATTAAAATAAAGTAATTAAAGATTAAAAATAAAGCAAATTTATATTGCTATAGTTACAACTATTATTCCTTGAGGATGAGGACTTACTTATGAATATTATAGGTGTTCAATACATTTTTGATGAATGAATTGTAAACCAATAAATAAATAATACTTTCAGCAATGTAACTAAATTTAGTTTACCATGAGGACCATCATATTCTATTAGACATATCAACTTTATTAAAAATATAAGTTTATACACATTCACACCTTTATATATTCTCATAATGCTTTATTATGAAACATCTTACACTTAATTTCCTTCTTTTTAAGCTTCGAAGAAAGAACATATCCTATATATAAATGGCCGCCTACTAAATACTATTCACTAGGATTTTACTACAATGTGGATTTTGGTTTCTAATGTGTCTGTACACAGAGCTATGTTTATGTAGGTTTTTGATCTTGTTTCTTTTTAGAGACGGAGTCTCGCTCTAATGTGTCTGTACACAGAGCTATGTTTATGTAGGTTTTTGATCTTGTTTCTTTTTAGAGATGGAGTCTCGCTATATTGCCCAAGATGTAGCGCAGTGGCTATTTACAGGCATGAGCGTCACACTCTATAGGCTTGTACTCCTCCTGGGTGCAAGCAATCTTTCTGCCTCTGTCTCTCAATTAACTGGGACTAAAGTTGCATACCACCGCACCTGGTCATGTAGTTTTTCATAACATATTTGTATATACATAAGTGTATATACTTATCCATGAAAAACAAATATATATACAGCCATATTGTTTTCCAGAATGTATGTGTTTTTATAAATAGGTGAAAGAGAGAAAAAACTATGTCTTTTTCAGGAACAAATATTAAGCAAATAGACATATTTCTTCATTAATATCAAAATGAAGTTTTTTCTAGAATTATTATGCAATTAGCTATAAGAATTAATGTTGTAGGATCATTATTAACATATTTATATTGTCAATTTTTTTTCACCTTTTTCTTTTCCTTGCCTTCTAATTTCTTCTTCGGTTTTTCTTCTTTAACCTTACCTTAGCATCTCTTCTTACTACTCTTACTCTTGAAACAACTCAAATATAAGCATAAAACGCCTATTGTGAAGGAACAATGACTGAATCATGTGTCTCCAGTGAGGCAACATGTAAACAGCTCTAGTCAAAAGATGCTTGCTAGGATTCAGAGGAGAACATGTGTTCACCATCTTCTTTGTTATATTCTGAGCCAGATGAGTCAATAGGGGTACCATATCTACATCTACAGAAAATGCAATCCTGTCTCAACAGTTGAACCTTCTTGTTTGTCTGAGCCACATGCTACTGGAGATTTGATTGATCACAAGTAAATAAAGGTATGAAGCTTCCTAACATTGGAAAATGCATTTGGGCATTTCCACCTAACATTCACTTCCTCCATGGCAGATGCCTGTCTTTGAGCTTAGGTTAAAATGCCAGGATTTTATTCTAGAGGATCGTACCTTAATTCCTCTTCGTAACCTATAAACAGAAATGCGTCAAGGGTTTGAGCCAGTAACAGCAGTTTCTTCTCTGTATTTGCTACCCTATGTCAACATGTCAACTAACGTGATCTCCCCTAATGATCTCCCCTAATGGAATAGATGCAAGGTATGATTTGGTACGTTTTGACTTAGACGGATCTGCTCACTGTAGAAAAAGAAAAGCTGCTTGCTTTATTTTGCAGGTTATTACTCTAAGGCTTGGAATGCTTGGCATCTGTGTGCTCCTTAAATTGTCTTATTACCTTGTGAATGGGCACCACGCCATGCTAGCAGATGGTCATATGGAATGCCAGAAACCTGGGCTGTGTATCATTTTTGAGTATTAGTGCCTAGAAATCAATGACATTTTAAATGCAGCTATTGGGCTTGAATCATACCTGGAGAGAACATTAGTACACTTCGGGGCTTGTCAAATAATAGACAGTACTCCAATATACTGAAGGTGAAGATACTTTGAGAAGGATGAATATAGATCCTGTATCTCTTACTCTCTTGATCTTTCTATCACAGTCAGGATGTAGTATTTTATTACTGGGATTTTTTTTTCTAAGAAACACATAGGGTTCTGTCTCAGGTGGCAAGACACAAGAGAAATGGTATGGGTTTTGGTGACCACGCATAAATTACTTAACCTCTCTGAACTTGTTTCATCATGTATATGATGTGAATTGAAGTAATAAATTATATAATGTTAGGTATTTGTTTATGTATCTCACAGAGTTATTGTGCAAATGAAATGTGACACTGGCTAAGAAAGTGTTCTGTGAATTGCACTGTACTATTTAAATGACAGTTGTGAGCCTTTCTTTTTTCTTTGACTTTTCAGGAGTCGAGTTAACTTTTGTATCGCTAATTGCAGTTCTGAGGAAGAGAACATCAAGATTAAGTTTGGGCATCAGAAGTTCTTGCCACTAAGCTGCTCACAAGAGGTTAATAATGAGTTCTACCACATCAAAATTATTTGTTTCCTATAATGGAAAAGGAAAAACCTTCATGCTATCTCCACTGGGCAGAAAGCAGGAGGGCAATTTGTACACCACATCTATACTACCCAAGAGAAGAGGAGAGTGAAGAAATTTTTTGGTGAATTTAGGCATTATAGACAGCTAATCTAGACTACTTCAGTTCCAAAGTGAAATTCTGTGTATAAATTATTCAGAACGACTCCCTATCCAGATCAGTGCCAGTTGAACTTATATATGCTCATCCCTTTGCTTCATATTGGTTTCAGCCTTTTAGGCCCAGGAGATTTCTGACATTGTTCCATTTTACTTAGACTCAAATAAGGTTAAAAACCAAATACATGAAAAATAAAAAGAAGTCTGAAAGTATTTTTACTTTTTTGTTTAATGTAATGTGTTCTGTGGATTAACATAGATGGGAATGGTATCACTGCACAACTTGGATCATAGATGCTAATAGAAAGCATGAAACAATTGCCTCTACCAGGCTCTACTATCTAAAGTTGAGAGAATTTGACCCTGGATTCTCAGCTTTATTTCAGAAAATGCTTTGGTGATTACTCTAGACTAGATTTGTCCCCTTCCTTTTCTGCCAACAAGCCTGTTTTATGTACATTGAGTGAGTGGGAAGAGATGAAAAATACAATGAAAGGCCTCCTCCACAAAGCTCTGTGAGTATGTCATAATATAAAAAGCTGATTTCTTCTTATTAGTGTAGCTTATCTCAATGTAGTCCAAAATGTGACAAATGACACTGAGACACTGGCACATACTTCAGTATTTTTTAAAAAAATAAACCTCCTAACACGTCAGATTCTTACATTGCTCATTGTTTTTCTTTCCAAGATTTTTCTCATTTTTATTTTATATAGTAGTTTAAAACTATGTTGATTTGTTTCAGCTTTAGAAATGCTCATATCCTGAGGCAAGTAGGAGTTGGGGAAAAAAATCCATATGTAAGCCCACCCTTTTTTTAAAAAAATTTTAAAAAGTAAATTTTAAGTTGATAAACTACCACTGGCTAATCTAAAACTAGGAAATCCAAATGGTGATTATGTTCCAATGAAATTATTTCTGAAATTCATTATCTTTCTTTAAAAAATGTTTCAACAATAGTTTTAGAAAAATATTCATTAGGGTAATAGGTCGAATTTCATATTAAAACAATACAGCTCCCCTTTTAGATAACTAATTAGGCTGAAGAATAACAATGGTATTAATTATTGAAATAATGTTAACTTCTTAAGTTTAGGGAAATTTTAAATATGCTTAAAGTGAAACAACACTGATTAATGTTTTTGAAGTATTATTATGATGGGAATAAAAGTCAATTAGATTAAAACTATACTAGTAAGGGTGGTATAAATGAAAGTGACATCAGGTATCAATTTACTGTCTGGCTTGACATATGAGTTGTCTTTTTACCACTAAAAGTCCTCTCAGGGAAGCACAACGACAACAACAAAATGATTTAAAAGGGTTTAAATATGCCCAATTCTCTCATACAATCTGAGCAATGAGCTTTTTATGTGTCAGAATACTTATGAAATGCTAGAAAACTGCAGATCTACTGGAAGAAAAAAATCATCTGTTTCTTTCTGTAAGCCTCTTGCCCTCTCATTTAGCTGTTTTGACATGAACTACGTATTGACATAATCATTACCAATATCTTTCTAACTGCTCTAATAACAAATTCTTGTTTTTTAAAAATGTCTCCACTGGTGGGTTAGTGCTGGTGATTAGGATAGCATAAATGAATCTAGACTTAGTAATAGTATACTATAATTTCATTGTAAATATTGAGTCTTATATTTCCATATAGAAGATGAGACTCTGGCTGTAGTGTTCTAAGCAGTAAATGAACTCCTGACACTTCTTTATCAACCCCTGACTAGTAATTTCATATGATTCCAAAATGAATCATTTTTAAGCAGTCTCTTTTTATTAGTATAACACAGTACACAATATTCCTGCATCATATGTATATATGCAGGCTGGAATGAAAATATTAGCAAATGATGTTTGCAGAGTGTTTTAGGGCTTGCAAAACTTGTTCATCTACCCTATTCTATTTTAAGAAGAACTGAAGGTTTAAGGGAGATAGGTGATTTGTCTAAGATCCCACAGCTCATGGTATAGAGTGGATTTGATGTCTCTGACCTCAAATTCTAGGCTGATTCAAATGCTAAACCATTTCCCCCCAGAGTGTTCAAAGGTATGGCCTTTGGGCATAGTTGATCTGTGTTTGAATCTCAACCCTTGAATTAACCTTGGACAAATTATTAAATATCTTAGTCCCTGTCAACTGGAAAAAATGCTCCTTAACACCTTTTGAGTTGTGAGGATTAAATAAAGCAATGCTGATATTGCTCCTAACACAGGACCTGGCACATTGTGATCAATCAATAAATATTGATTATTCCTTACGTGTACATTCTTGTGCCCATTTATGTTTACTAGTTGTCATTTGTGTATTTGTGCATTTTGACTTTCCTCAAGTCTTAACTTGTTCCTCAAGTTTCCCAAGGGAAATGACTTTCAATTTTTTGTATTCTCTGTAGAGGATAGAAAAATGCTCTTAGAATGAATGTGGAAGTGAACGATACTAGAAAAAGCTTTAGGGATCAATGCTGAAATGAATGAAACCAAAATGTTTCAATATGGCACTTAATGAAACTATTGAAGGTAATTGGAGCCCATTATTACGTATCTATTCTAGAGAACATGAATATCTAAAAATCTGATATTTTTCACTTATAGTTCAATTAGCAGTAATGCCTTCTGAGTTACGATGCCAATACTTTAAGTTAGTTTATTCAATGATGCAGAAACTCCCTGACTTCACATGTAATCATTTTGGTGTTTGCATATCTAGGTTTTTCATATGTTTTAGCAGTTCCCTCAGGCAAACATTTGTATTTACCATTTGAACTACAATATTAATATGTAAATGAGTTTACCAAATAGCCAAAGTTCTCGTTATTGACCTTTAAAATATTGTTACATATCTAGTCATTAGTATATAATCAACAACAATGTATACAAATCTTGGACTTGCTTTTTTGAAAGACTTTATGTCATATAGGAAGTAAGCAACAACAACAACAACAACAAAAAACTTTCTGTAAGCATATAAAGCCATCCCACCTGGAGGTGGAAGAGAAAATCAGCACAGTAAGGACATGTATGTAGCAAATACACAAATAGGACAAGTGGTGTAAAATGCTAAGTCCACTTGGTTGAATTGCAATACATGCATAGCATGTTTGGGACAGTTATTGCATTTATCTTCTCTTTTGCTAAATAGGAGAGTATAGTCATTATCTCTTAAGAGTTCATCAATCTCATTGCTTCTTCTGCACCTGAGGTCACATTCCGTTGCTGTGGGGAGGGTTGTGATGTCATAGAGAATCATCACCTCAGCTGAGGTACAAACAGCAGGAGCTGGCCCACTCATAGGCAACAAAGAGCTTCTTTGCAGACAAATGTTCTTGGCCAAAACAACACTAAGAATATGGCAATAAATGGCTATGATCTTCTCAGACTTTCTCTTACTGCTTTTTTTTTTTTTTTTTTTTTGCAAAAAGAAAAAAATGAGATTAGTACAAAGTTATTAAGTAAAATACAATGGCTCTGATGTAAGTCTAACTCTCCAGGAGGCCAGCCTCCTGGTTGCCTCCAGAATCACCAGGCATCATTCCAAAATCTGAACACTAAAATCATCAGATCGCGAAGGAGGCCAGTTTGAGTAAGATTCATCCGAGTAGGAAGCACCAGTTTTAGGGTCCTGACTGAGGTCCAGACCAGGCTAGCTTCCAGGCCCTTGCCGGTGGGCAAGAGAGTGCCCTGAAACCCTCTGACTGGGACTTCAGAGCCAGCACTCTTTTACCCACTGATAAAATAGGGAACTCCAGGGCATACTAGTATACCTCAAACCATATTCATTTATCTGAGGGAGTGTTAGACTTCTAGAGGATTAATCTCTTGGTTGTCTCCTAACCAAAAGAGTCCCTGATTTACCACACCTTGGGAAACATTGTGCACATGGACAGTTATTCATGTTCTACAGGTGAAGATTTCTTACACAGACGCATATACAGATACACAGATATACAAATAAACGTATAATTTAAAAAACACTGGTTTTAGCTTAGTTATATAATTTACTGAGTACATGTGCTCTGTGCGAGATCCTAGGGTGACTGCAAAAGAGGAATATGACACAAGGCTTGCCTTCAACTAGATTATATATAATCAATGACAGGATCAGAGATTTCCAGAATTAGGATCATCTAGTCCAACTCTCTCATTTTATAGATGAAGAGACCGAGGCTTAGAAAGGCTGAATATCATACAAAGTACTAGCATATGTAAGCCCCAGTCTCTAATAATTGTAACAATAACTTCGATGACTTGGATAACGACCACTACCACAGTTCCTCTAATCTTTACTACATGCAAACCCACTGCCAAGTGACTTGCATGCATTATCTCATTTAATGACCCACTGAGGCCAGTTATCAAGATCCCAATTTTATGAGTAAGTACCTTGTCTGAGGTCACACAGCTAGCAAATGGCACAGTCAAGAGTTCAAATTCAGTGCTGACTGACTGGACATTCTATGGAAACCAGGGAGATTTCTACACATATTGCGCCTTTCCTTACATGCTTGTGATAAAAGAAACAAAAGTGAGAGTCAGTGTATAATAAAATGTTGAGTAAAATATAATCAAGTGCCAAAGCAAAGGTAGAAATAAGGATGTTATGAGTGGTCAGAAAGAGGACAGGTCTGGCCTGTGCCTCCAGAAAGGGAATGTGAGCAATGTTGCAGAGGGAGTACTGAGCATGGTGAAGGGGGAGAGGTGTGAGGAGCTAAGGCTTCCTGAAAGAGGAGTGCAGCTGGAGGGCAAGAATGCAGGGATTAATGAGGGTCTTTAGCATAGTCAAGATGAGCCACCACTTTTTATAGTTACTGTAACGACTTCAGATTTGCTGTCTTTTTAAAATTGAGGCACAAATCTTTTCAAGTGGCAGTCTAACTGCTCTTAATTTATATATTAATTCAGTAATTCAGAGAAGCAAGACACTACGAAAGGTTCTTCTAGAATGTAGTGCCTCTTATGGTCTCTCTCCTAGGCTCTACCTACACAGACTGCTTTGGATGGACATTTCTGCATTTGCTTTTGAGAACTAGATAATTATGCATTGATCTTGGGAGGGAACTTTAAAAAGCAAGTGTGATATTTAGGCAGCTTTGGAAGAGGAAAAAAGCAAAGAAATGTAATTATACACTGTGCGTGTTGGCTTACACCTATAATCCAGCACTTTGAAAGTCTGAGTTGGGGGGATTGTCAGGAGTTCAAGACCAGCCTGGGCAACATAGTGAGACCTCATCTCTACCAAAAATTAAAAAAAAAAAGAAATTAGCCAGGCATGGTGGTGCACTCCTGCAGTCTCACCTACTCAGGAGGCTAAAGAGGGAGGAGGATTGCTTGAGCCCAGGAGTTCAAGGCCGCAAGGAGCTATGATCTCACCACTGCACTCCAGCCTGGGTGACAGAGCCAGACCATGTCAAAAAATTTTAAAAAAAGAAAAACAAGAAAAAACAGGAAAAGTAACTGTGAGGGAGAATTAAGTTTAATTTTTCCATTCATCTTGGAAGTTTGTGCCTGTGTAACTTCCCTACTCTAGCCACTGTAGAGGAAACACTAACAGTATTGGAAATAAATATTAGCATTGTTTTGCTTGCATTAAAACGAAACAACAAAAAACCTCATAATCTCTGAAAAAATTGAGCACATTTGCTGTATTGAATAGGAAACCCAAATATACAGCTCTTTAGCATCAGCTTAAAATAATACCTTAAGCAGGGAAGGCTTCCTTGTCTCTTCTTAAGCTATCTGACTAGTTTGAGCACTTGTGTGGTCAATAAAATCATAACACTGAGAAAACTGTTTTCTGAAGCTTGTGTTAATTTTTACAACAACTGTTGGAAGTGCTGAGCTGTAATGACTCTTGTTGTTACCTTAATGGGCATTACTATGTGTTTCAGCAAGTCAACTACTTCTGGTTTATCCCGTTGGTCCTGTTACTGTTCACCTGAAGGCAACATAAACTCAAAATAAGGTAGAGTGACTTGGCTCTCGAATTCCTTCCAAGAATCAAAAGAGGAGGTTTGGGGTTGCCTTTAGAACAGAAGCTAACCTTGCAGTTGACTACTTGACCATCCAATTATATGTAATATGGGTCCAGTTTCAGCATTAAATTGCATATTTAGTGGTACATACATGACAGAAGGCTCATTTAATTAATTTCTATGTTTTTTTTTTGTCTTAAAAGGCATTTTCTTTCTTCAGAGAAGGAGCCCTTATTAAGTGGAGGAAGGTGATTTGATGCTCTTCACTGTCAGGATGTTCAAATGATGAAAACATCATCTTTGATATGCTCCACTGGAAACGTCTTGTATGTGGAGGAGAGACGCATATCCCTGGAGAAAGTTGTCCTGTATTATAGAGCAGGTACACAAGGCAGGGATGAAGGCACTTCAGCGAAAATCTCCTTTTAGTCCCACATTAATATGCTTGGACTTTAGCCTGATGCTTCTCAAACAGGGTAGATATTGCCCCTTGTTTAGATGCTGCTACTGACAGGCCACAGGCTAGAGGGTGATTCTTGCTGGACTCTGCAGTTTTCCTGCTTTCCTTGTTTGACAGAATCCAATTCTCCTGACCTTCAGGACATGGAGCAGAACTCATTGCTTCCACCTGGCCTACCCAAGTAAGTAAAGTTATGCTCCTAGAATACTGCTGCCATGGTTAGTTTAATTTTAATTTATTGCAGAGATGGTTTTATGCATATGACTTTATAACTGTGCATGCACCCTGAGACCTCTGAAGGTCAAATAAATAATAAATGCTCATTAAGAGCTTGGTGGTTGTGCTGAAACTGGCCAACAAAGGTGTCATTGGTGATACTTTTATGTGGACAAATAGCATCTAAGTCAAGTAGGATCTAGTATTAAACTATTATAGTATTTGGCTTTACAGCCTCAGGAAATTATGTGCCAGCCATGCCTATTCAATCTTTAAAATAACGGTACAGTTTAAAACTAGGAATTACTTGCTCTTTAATCTACTTTCCTTTTAAACCATTGGGATTTTTTCTGGCTTGTTCTTTGGTGTGTGTGTATGTGTGTGTGTGTGCACGCATGTGTGTTTACACTGGGGAAGGGAAGTGGAAGTGGAAAGGGGGGAGAGAAAGAATATTAAGTTGTCACATTTTCAAATGTCTCCGCCAGCTTTCAGAGGTTGCAGAAGGAAAACCTGATTTTTACCTATGCATGAGGTATGGAAAGAGATTTCAAGGTGACCCCAGGATGCAGCTGTAGAATTCTTGCAATGAAAATCCTGGCATCCAGATGTTTTGTGTTCACGCCACCATCTCTGACATGTTGTCCCTTTCTCCATATCCCTCTGGCTATTGGGGTTAGGTATATCTCCCCTTCCTGGGGACCTAGCTTTGCAGCAAGGAGAAAGCATTTAGTGTGCCTAATCCCTCCTACCTGAAAAATGCTGAATAACTGCCCCTTTGAATATGAATAAAATTTAATTTTCTGAAAGAAAAAAGCATAAAAATCTGTCAATTTTGATGAATAGCACTCATATAATCTTATTAGACAGCATAACCTAAGAACGAGGTAGGAAATATTACTTCACAAACTTCAGTGCTATTCTATGTTCTAAGTCTGTTCTCCTTTCCATTGACTTATTAGATATATTTATGACCTAATTACATACATACATTCTATTTCTTATTCTCAACATATTTATAACTATGAAAGGAAATATAAATTTGGAGTTTATCCTGTTTGTTTAATTGGCTTAAAAGTAATCATAATCTTTTGGGAATCTTAGTTTTCCTAGAAAATAGAAACAGATCCTAGCTATCGATTTTAATACCTTGGAATTATTCTTAGCTGAGAAAGGTAACAACCACAGATTATTTTATTCTCTATTTCTTAGACGCATAAGGCTTACCTTCCTATTTTAAGAAATTTGTTCATGTCAAAAACTAAATTCAAAGGGAGACATTCTGACATTTGAAAACTCCCTCTAATTCCTAAATTAAATCCTTGGTTTTCATTCTACTTCAGAGCCAGTTTTGAATTGAGTCTGCAATGGCAGAGAAAATAAAGTGTGAAAAAGACATGGAAAAACAAGAGGGCACACCCCAAAAGTTGTTTATCTTCCTCCTCCTTCCCCTGCATTTCTTCCCAGTGAATTGGGTACGTCCCTTCCACAAATTGTTGGCATAAGTTTTGATCCATCCAAAATTCTCTTCTTATTTTTGGTGCCTTTGAGTTTTCCAAGATGTGGATAAATTTAATTCATTTTTCTACGTACCCCAAAGACCACCATTACCCTGATTTGCATTATTGACTTTCCTTATAAATCCTACAGGCTAAACACACACAAAAAAAGAAGAGGAACTATTTTAATCCTGTCACTTCTATCTGGCCCTTCTTCCTTAAAACTAGCTGGAACAATGCATAATATAATATGCATGATAATCAGTATATAATTGCTAAAAAAGTGATCTTTTATCCAAATTTCAGCCACATTTTGAGGTACTGTTTTAGACTCATTGGATTACCAATATCTAGACAAGCACATCCAGGCTGAGGAAATGCAAAGTCAAAAATAAATACAAACCACCATTCACTGAGAGTATTCAGTTGCAGGCATTCTGCCTGTTTTTTTTTTACACGCATTACCTCATTTACTCCTCATGATTACTACATGAGAGAAGTATTGGTATTCACCCAGTTGACAGACTAGGAAACTGAGACTCACAGAGTAGCCAATCCAGGGTGGGTAGAGAGCTTGAGATTTACCCCAATTCTGTCTGACCCAAAGTGTGTGCTCTAAACCGCAGAGCTTCAACATGTGTAAATCACGTTAATTTCTAAATAGTGAAAAGGGATGATATATATTAACAGCAAGAAACATTTTTTTTTTCTTCCAAAGGAAAATGAAGGTAAAAAACTGCAATGTTAAAGGGATAGGGAACTGTATATTTCTGCCAGGCAATCCCTCTCCTGTGAATTTAGATCCAATCCACTATCAATATTTTCTGGCAATATTTCTTTCCTTTTACCGCTACATCATTCATAATGTTCAGTGTTTCCAGAACTACAACATGCCAATCCTTACCATGCTTTCTCAGCACTATTTGTATTTTAAATTACTGGAACTGTTGCAGCCAATCACATTAGAAGACAGGACGCTGTTATGAATTCCAGGCAAAATGTGAAGGGGGTAAAAACCCCGAGCACTCCACATAACCATTTCCCAGATGTTTGTTAGACTTGTGTATTTTCTCTAACTCACATGCAAACAGAGAGACCCTGAAAAAAATCTGCCTTTTTCTTTTTGTATTGACTAAGTTCTAGTAAAAAAATGTTTTCTTGACAAAAAAATACTATTGAGTGGTTGCAGTTCAATCTCTAATATATTTACTTGTAGCTTCTCTGAAATGTGTCCCTTTTGTGTAGGACTTTTGACTTGATTGCTTTTTTTAAGCAACATGGCTCTGTATTGCTTCTTAGACCCAGAGACTTTAAAAAATACCCTAAAATGAAGCAAGAGAAAAACTTCAAGGAAAGCATTTGGCATTAAAAAGCAAAATGGGAGTAGGAAATATTCTCCTTTAGAAGAGCTTAGATTTATTTAGGATTCCTAATGCAACTTCCTATAGATGGATATTCCTTTAAAAGGATTCAAATTCCTTTCTGAGTATTAATTTCCTCATTTATAAGGGGTGATAATATTCCTTCCATGCTTATGTTATGAGCTACTGATGGCAAATGGCTGAGAAAATCACTTTAAAGTTAGAAAATTCTAAATATACTATAACAATGTAAAATAAATTATATAAATAGGTATAAGAGATTCTCCATATGCAAGTGAGGTATTGCTGCTACAATTGGCCTTTTGGACATTCTGGGTTTTGGACAGAGAATCCACAAACAAAATTTTAAAAAAGGGAGAGGTGGAGGGGTTGCCAAGGAACACACTGAACATATATGCAATCATTCAATGTTTTTGACAATGAGATAAGTGTTATATCGGGGAGACTGTTTAACTACCATAATTTTTGACGTCAGAATAGTCAAATATTTTCCTGAATCTTTAATAGGGTCTACCACAGTGTCTGGAATATCAAAAGTGTTCAATAAATATCTACTAATTTGACAAATTCTCTCTCTTTTAGTGATGATCTTTTTTGAGAAAGGGAATGAAACATGCTTTCTGGAGCCTACAGTTAGTAAGCTGCCAACACAGAGCCACATGTTTAGAGTCAGACAAGCTTGGGCTTGATTGAGCTGTGTGACTGGGGTTAAGGGACAAAATATCTTTGATACTCACTTTCCTCACCGGTAAAATGGGAAGAAGTGATAACTATACTACAGTGTTTTTATATTAATTAAATTGGATAAAGCACTTAAACTGTTTAGTGCAGTTGAGGCACATAACAATTGCCCGCTAAAATGTAGCTACTATGATTCCTGGTAGTTGTAGTTTTCTTAGGGGTATTTCCTCAGCAGTTTAACACATTGAGATTACTCTTTTAACAAAACAGATGTTTTACTATATGAAATCTGTAGCTACATGTTTATATTATTTATGTATCATATTAATTGAAAACGTTTATTGGATCCATTCTCATTTTCACCCAAATTATTTGGCTGTCAAATAAATAGATATTTTATATCTGTCTATCTATCCATCTATCTCTCTGTCTACTTTTCTCTCTTTCTTCATTCTTTCTCTCTTTCCTTTCCTTCTACCTTCCATTCTCCTTTCTCCCTTTTTCCTCCTTTCTCTCCTGCCCACAAATAGAAGAAAGTGTCCCTTGAGAATTAACATTATTGAATGTTCTATTATTATAATGTTCTTATTTGGCCATTGCCTGAAAATATTGAGTGCTCTCACTAAATAAGCTGTTGGACAATTTTCAAAGTAATTACTGTAGAGTCTAGACTTTCCTATTACCTCCCACCCCCCACATCCCTGTAACCATCTATATTTTTCCCAGTACATTTGTGGCACAACAGGTGGCTATTATTTTTTACTTTACTGGGTCTCTACTGGTAAAGATTTCATTGCTGCTGTGACAACAGTTGGAGGGGGTCATCATCTTATGAACTATCACCTGGATATCTGCTTAGTCTCAGGTAACAACCTGGGAGTAAGGTAATGAACAACTTCGTTATCCTTTTTTCTCCCCAAACGTGAGAAGAAAAGAAAATAAAATGTATTGTATTCTTTTCGTTTCCTAGGGCTGCTGTAACACAGTATCACAAACTGGGTGGCTTAAAACAACTGTAATTCATTGTCTCACAGTTCTGGAGGCCATAAGTCCCAAATCAGTGTCAACGGGGCAGTACTACAACTTGGAGGGGAGAATCCAGCCCTGCTCTTGGTAGCTTCTGGTGATCATGGCAATTTTTGGTGTTCCTCGACTTGTAAATGCATCATTCCATCTCTGTCTCTGTTGCCACATGGCTGTCTTCTTGCTGTGTGTGTCTTCTGCTCTTTATAAGAACAACATTACATTGGATTAAAGGTCCACCCTACTCCAGTATGACCTCACCTTAACTACATCTGCCAAGTTCTTATTTACAAATAAAGTCACATTCTGAGGTATTGGGGGTTAGGACTGCAGCATATTTATGGGAGGATGCAATTTAACCCATAATGTGTATATGAGAATGTTTGTTCCAAATAGAATAATTTTTCTTGTGATTCTAGCCAAAGTCAGAATCAATCTGACAGAGTTGTTATGTACAGGTAAGGAAGAGGGAACTACAGAATCACTCAGCCAACAGACATTTTTTGAGCACTTAATGTGTGCTACTATGTAGAATGTTCTTTAAGTATCAGATAATCTATCTTCACAGAGTTCACAGTTGAATTAAAGGATTTAGGATATTTTATATCTATGTATCTATGTATCTATGTATCTATGTATCTATGTATCTATCTATCTATCTATCTATCTATCTATCTATCTATCTATCTATCTATCTACAAGTAGAGAAACATTTTCTCACCTCAAAACAGAATCAACAACCCAGAAGTAAACAAAAATATCTTTGGTCAGCCCAAAGTGAAGTTTCATAATCTACATACTAAATACATGTAGTTGCCTTGTAGAAAAGTAGTTCAATACTAGTCTACTGACTCCTACGTAACACAAATTCTAACAGTTGTAGTCATTTGATTTTCAGTCTACCACAGATTATGCAGGCATACTGAGAGCAGTGAGAATGACAACTGAAAACCTGACAACAAAAAAAGGGAGGTGAAGGAAAAAATAATAAGAGAAATAAAAACTTGTTGCTTTCTCGGATGACTTAGAGTAGAGATAATCCCGTCTGCTTCATCACATTCTGTGAACTTGATGCATTAGAGGACAGCATCTAATCATTGATATTCAATGTAATTGTCCCAAGGTATTAAGAAATATTTGATTCTGATCGATCTATTCATTAAAGCAGACAGACTTACAACACATTTTAGGTTTTGCTCCAAAATTAGTTAAAAACATTAAAGGATAAAACACAAACTATTTACAAAACTCAATAATCTGCAATGATACATGAACATTTTGGTTAGACGTATAAATGAGTAGCATATACATGTTTAGGATTCCAATGCAGAGGAGGGGGATAAAACTCTGGGTTGGAACAGTCATAGATAAAGTAAAAGCACTAATATCCAACCTTGCTCCTCCTTAGCACTTAGAAACAAAACTGACTGTGACTATGCTTCATAATTATGTGAATCTAGTGAAATAAGCTCCAGCACCTTTCCCATCCCCAGTTGTCCACATGGCAAGCCCAGTTATAGCTGATTCTGTGGACTTAAGAGCCTAGAATGGATCGAGAGCTGACCAGGCAGTTCAACTTTCCTCTTGGTCACATTGTAGAATTTCTAAGAGAGGCATTATAAACACAGATGCCTTCAGGCATCTAACAAGTAATATAAATGAGTCAGCTATGCCAGGTATAAGGTATTATTTGGAGACAATTTAGGACAGAATATGCTCCCTAAAAGCATTATCATTCATATTTTCTTTATCATCTGCTCTTATTGAATCATCTAGTGTGAAACTGAATTCAAATCTAGAGCTCCAGTTCATAGCCTTGGTTTCTAGCATCAACCCATCCAGCTCCAGACCCAAAAGGGGTTTGGCTTTTTCTGACTTTTGCCTGCTATCATTCTCTTTGAACTATCTTCACCCAGTGGGCTAGGTGTTCTGGAAGTGAGAAGTGCAAGAATATCCACTTGTACGATGCTTTGCAAAAGATACTTTTAAGAACATTAATCCTGTGAGATATACCGGAAAAATAGAACATGGCGATCAAATAATTTTGGGAAACAATACATTCTATACACCTCTCAAATGTTCACAATACACTTTCACAATCCACATTCACGTATTACAGGTAGAGAAGTCCTTCAGTAAAGAAAATGGTTTAACTCAATATATTGTTTGATTCAATATTCATCACACTTGGTTACTAGACTCTCCACTTGCTTTAAAATTACATCACAAAGAACTTATGTTTCATGGAACGTGCTCTGGGAAATGCCAGGTTAGAGGCATTACCTCTTATGGAACCCTATGCTAAACTATACAAGTAAGAAAGGTAGAATTAACTCTTAAACATGCAAAGAGTTTACATAACTTTTCATGTGTTGAAAGTGTACTACTTGGTTGCTCTTGAGTTCCCATACAGCAAGAGAATGTCCACCAACAATGTCCCACTTTGTCCCTTCAATAAATGCTGGGGGAAAAGCTTTGTTCCCTTTCTCTATCCAATTATTCACTCCTTCTCCAGAAGGAAGAGTAACTTTTCTGGTTTGGCCATATCTTAGTTAAGTTGGGTCAGCTTACACTGATGCCCACATCTGGAAACAGGCTATACTGTCTTTCTCTCTTTTGGAACACTTGCTGTAACAAACAGAGTATCTCTGTCCTTTTCCTTCTTCCATGTTGGATATTTAGTAGGGCAGGGCTTGATTTTGGCAGAAGGGAAATTCTGCCTCTTCTCTAGTTCAGCTTTATTAGACAGCTGCCTATATTAAGCAATACAGCCGACCTGCACCTTGCCCCATGTGATTGAATTCTTCGTGTGCATTCTTGATCGGCCACTGCTTAGAAGTAAAGAGAGGCCAGTGGTAGGATTCAGGCAGCAACTGCACTTACAGCCTTTAAAATGGTGCACAAAAAAACAGTCAACTCTGCTAACGCATTGCCCAGGAGCATCAGACAACCATGTGAACATCAGAGCCTCTGTGTGTACTGTTGACCATTCTGGACAAAGAGAGAGAAGAGACACAGAAAATGACATTTATCAAGGAGACCACCTTATTTCTTTAGTCTTTTTTTTTTTTTTTGAAAAATATGACCTTCAAAAATCAGTTTATAAAAGGTCCTTTGCATCTCAGACTATAATTTTTCGAGGAAATGATGTAACAGGTTGCTGTTTCTAATCTTGAGAATATTTGGTTTGGGATATATTTCAAATGTTGATGTTAGTCTGATATGAAAATGCCTGTTAGTGCTCAAAATCCAGGACAAAGGTTATTTCCACCAAGCTCAATAGAAAGTAATAAATAATTCTGAAATATTGTTTTAAAATAGGAATATGAAATATTATAACTCGTCAAGCCTTCAAGACTATGTTGGCTTATTATTGCCAACCCAGCAGGTGAAACAAAGGCTCGTGCCTGTGGCCGAGCATCCAGCTGTCTGGATAGGTCCACTCCTACTCACCAAGCCTTGTTCTCAAGAGCTTCAGCCCATTCTCTCAAAAACTTTTATTCTATGCTGATGCAACTTAATTATACTAATTCTCTCTGCTTCATGATTATGCTAATAAAGAGTCTCTGTCTTGTCCACCGTATTTGCAATATCTAGAACTGTGATAAACAATGCATTTCTGATAATACAATGAGATTATATGGAAGCACTACTAAAGCTAATCTAGCTATGAGGCAAGGCCATCATTAATCTGAATTCATAGGACACAGGGTGAGGGTTTATTTCTATAAAAATAATCGTGTCTTGGGGTTCAATCTAGAGTGCAAAGAAAATATAGGCTGTTGGCACCTGCCTCACTACTTCGCAAATGATCTTGTAGAAGTGAAATGCAGAACTCTTTATTGTGCACTTTGTAGTGCTTTTATTTTTATTTTTTTTTCCGTTGTGAACATTTTATCGTTTGTCCTTTCAGCATTTTTAAATACCATCCCTATATTCTTTCCCTTGGCAAATTGATAAAAGAAAAAAATGTATATTTCAGCTGTAGTATCCTATAGCCACTTCTTGCATTCATAAATAAAACCATTATCTTAAGTTATGTAGTCTAATAGCAACTGCATCACACATGGTTGTTACAGCAAATGACATTTATAAATGTAGATTATCTTTTTTCTTTGAGTTTTTATTAAAGCAGCTGACACAAAATCAGAGTAACTGAGTCAGTTTGTTTTGTCAGAAAAAAAGGAAATATAATAAAAGTATGAGTGCATAATCATTTTTAAAATTCTTTGTTCATAGTGGAAGTTTACTTTTTCCACTTGTCTATCCCCAAGTCTATAACGCCACTTCCAGAGAGAAGCAGGAGTCACGTGTTTTGGAAGGATCAGCACCTTCACTGCATACCTTTATCACCTGCTAAGATGCTTTATTGACTCAAAATGTGATAAGGCAGCAATGTTTTTTAAACCTTCTATTAAAATAAAACATTACATTATAAAAGTGAAGAACAGCATCTTTTGACTGTCTCATTTCAAAAGGTATGTTGCTAAGGATTCTCCCACTTAACCAGTGTGCACCAAGGTTTATGCCCTTTCAGTGCCCTGATACTCCAAGCTCGGGAAGTTTCAGTTTGAATCCTAGCATTGGCAGACAAATTGGGGATCATAAACCCTGGTATACAACAATGGTTTTCTAGATCAATAGGAGACACCGAAGACAAGAAATAGAGAAAGAGGAGAGGGGTGGATTCACCTCTTTGTAATCCACAGGCCTTTCTGATGCCCTTACAGGATTTTTGAGTGCATTTCTGCCAGTATCAGCAATGGTGAAGTTCACCTTCACTAAAATCTAATTCCAGCACTAACTGGCAGGCCAGCACTAGTGAAAATAACATTCCGGTTTCCTCCATGACCTCAGTCCCGACATGATAACGGGAGCCCTCAACAACTCATTTCTGGCTTGGAATTCTTGATGGTTTATTTAGTTTGACTGACTGTCGGAGATTGCCATTATGAATACAGTTGCTAGGGAAGGCCTGTTGTAGTGCTGTTTGGCTTTTAAAGGGGTCAGGATTTTGTAAGATCTCAAATAACACTTATGGCTTAATGTCTGCAAACAATGCAGCATTTAACATTTACTATGCATGAAGAGGATCATAGTTCATCATTTATTATTCAAAAATTATGTAAAATATTTTTATGATGGAATATGAAGAATGTGTTCCAAATATTCATGTATATAAACAACACATAACAAATTTACCTTAAAACATCAATATGTAATCAAAGAGGTATTTAAAGTTCTGTGACATGGAGCCAAATTTAAACATTTCAAAATTCAGACATTTAATCGCATATTTTTCAAGCAGATTAAACTGAGGTCTGGTTCTCTTCAATAAAGCGAACATTTATTTCTTTATCCCAGGAGAGTAACATTTTTAATGGTAGAAAAAGGCTTAGTGCTTGGTTTGTCAGAATTTAAACATACAAATCTCTCAATTAAAAATTTAATTGCCTGCTCTATCTTCTCATTTTACATGTTCAACAAAATGTTTCGGTTTCTTATAAAACAAGGTGATTATGAACATTGGTTTCCGGAGCCTATTAACAATTTCCACTATAGTCCAAATAAAGATGGTGTGAGCAGCATGGCTAATATGATTTGTTTTCTTCATTGTAATTTGAATCTTGAAACTTTTCTCAACTAGGAGAGTAGATTTCAATAGAATATGAGAGCCAAATAATTTGGGTGAAAATGAGAATGGATCCAATAAAAATTTTCAATTAATATGACACATAAATAATACAAACATGTAGCTACACATTTCATATAGTAAGACATCTGTTTTGTTAAAAGAGTAACCTCAGTGTGTTAAACTACGGCAAATTTGAGAGGGAACCGACAAATGACCATCAAGAGCCTTAAATCCGTTTATAGACTTGATCCATTTGTTTTGGAAATGAATCATTTCCACATATTTTAATTGTGCATGGTAACTAATAGTACATCCTGAAAAAGTGATATATTCTTCATAATATTTAACCTTATTGTAACTCACATTAAATCTTTCTAGGAAGGGGTAACAATCCAGCTTTATATAAAAATTACAAAGATCGTGAGTTAATGAAATAAATCTCTCCCCCATCTCTTTTCATCTGCCTTTTCTCCTTTGCACCTGCTTGTTATCTTCATTTTGTATTGTCCTTATTGCTTACTTCTCTTAGAACTGTATATTTTACCACATTTATGTGCTTAATAAATATGTATTAAATACCAATTATATACAAGCATATTGTTGGATGCTACAAAAAAGTTCTTCTCTTATTAAAATTTTTTACTTTCTCCAAATAGCAAAGAGGTAGATCCAGCACTGGAAATCAGATCTTTGAACTCTATTAGCCCATAATATGAGGTAATTTTATTTTATAAACAAGATTAAAACTTCCACTTAAATGGAATATTTCATGTTTTGACTTAAGAGTCTTGTTTGCTCTCACATTTATAAGGTTTGAATTATTGGCTGCCATTGACTTTAATTAAACTCATTATGGACTCACATGTCTGGCACTTGTTAGAGAGGGAAAAAAAATTTTAAAGTAAGCCCAGTGACTTAATACAAGCTCTCTCAGCAAACAGCCTTAATAAGCCATGCTGGGCCTCAACTCAGCTAGCAATGTGCTACTTGACCCTGGTCAATGTTTTTTATGCTAAAAGAAATGTGTGTTCATCTTCCTTATTCTTCAATAAAGGATATACTCTGTTCAAGTGAATGTCTTCGGTGACTTGGTTTGAATGGATGTGCGGGCAAAATAATTTTCTTATTATTTCCTTTGTGTGGGATGGGCTCTTGACTAAGGTAAGGAGTGAGAAACAGTACTAGCTAATTGGGTCCTTGTTATTCCATATCACTATCTAAACATTCAGTTAGGAAAGGAAAATATCAGCCATACAGATGCTCTGATGGCAGTGTGCCACACACCCCATGTCTGGAGTCATACAGATGGCTAACTGAATATTTTGGATTCACATGGGTGTTCTGTGTTGTGTAGACAATGTTACTGGGACACTTAAAAGAAAATACCCCATGTTCAAAATCTTTAATGATCTAAGTTGTGGATCTTAGTTATTTTTTTAATTAAAAAATGTATTTAGGTATTTCTTGATTTGTTATTCTAGGTTCATCACTTCACAAATGGTAAAACAGAGACCTGAACAAAGCGAAAGAATTACCCAAGGGCTCTGACTAGGAAGTGAGAAAAAGTGATCTCAAACTCAGATGACTTGCAAGTAAGGATCTTTTTACCATACCTTACTATGTCTATGAATACTTCAAGCATCAGAATACCTGTTTGCTTAGTGTGACAGTGACTAAATACTCCAGGAATTCCCAACCCTTCCCATTTGCCATGGTGGACCAGAGAGAAGAGAAAGCAACATGCAATTGTATTAGGTTGGTACAAAATTGTGGTTTTTGCCTTTAAAAGTAATGGAAAAAGTTGCTATTACTTTTGCACCAACCAAATACATCTCTTTATAGTTTTTAAAACTCATTTACTTGAGGAAATCTCATTCATTTGTTTATTCCTGCATATTTATTCAACAACTTGTTTCTAAGACTTTTTCCACCAGTGTCCTGCTCTTCTATCTCCATTAGATATCCAATCGTGTTCCTTATTCCCTCCCATCTCATTTATCAAATCTCAGATCCCATAATTCTGGTTTGTTCTATGAAGCATAAATGATGTCTTTAATTTTCTCCAAGCCTAAAGAAAAGAATGAGAAATACGATGAGTTCAGAGCCTGGTGTAGAACTACATGTATAGGATAGGATATTTAATGATCATTAGTTCCATGAGTTTCCTGGCTGCAAACTCTGATTATCCTCTCCTCCCCGCAGAAATCAAAAGGGTAATATGCTTACTTTAGAGATTCAGTGGGGAACATAGGGTCATAAATTTGCATTGAGTCTTATGGTGGTTGGGGGAAAGTAGCAGTTAGGAATGACAGTAATGGAGAATCAATAGTTCTTAAAGCAAAAGAAAAAGAGGGGTGTGTGTGTGTTTGTGTGTGTGTGTGTGTGTGTGTGTGTGTGTGTGTGTGTTGGGGAGGAAGGGCAAATGAACCTAAAGGTAGAAAAATTATATATGTATTTTGTTGTTGTTGTTGTTTTTGAGATGGAGTTTTGCTCTCGTTGCCCAGGCTGGAGTGCAATGGCATGACCTTGGCTCACTGTGAACTCCGCCTCCCGGGTTCAAGCAATTCTCCTGCCTCAGCCTCCTGAGTAGTTGGAATTACAGGCACCTGCCACCAGGTCCAGCTATTTATTTTATTTTATTTTATTTTATTTATTTTTTTTTGGTATTTTTAGTAGAGACAGGGTTTCACCATGTTGGCCAGGCTGGACTTGAACTCCTGACCACAGGTGATCCACCCGTCTTGGCCTCCCAAAGTGCTGGGATTACAGGCGTGAGCCACCGTGCCCAGCCAGAAAGCTATACTAATGGTGACTGAGGACAGAATAATGGCAAAGGAGGTGGTAAGAAGTGTCTTCACCAAAAGATCAGTACACCAGCCTACAGAAGACCCCATAGTATCTTGGAACTAAGAGAAATTCTATTCTTACTGCCTGTGGGAGGCATACATTATCAAAGTCTCAACTTGGAATTTTGAATGCATTTTGCCATAGAATACTGTAAGTTGTTAAACTCGTCAGTGTTATTTACATAATACATCAAGTAAATGATAGATTACTAAAGCATTGATTCTTTGGGAATATGTGTTTTAAATTCTTAGTAGGGAATAACAAATTGGCTTTTGGAACACAAGCTATTCCTAAGTAGGAGAGGGCCTTCCTTAGATTGTAGTGTCATGTCTAATTGTAGTGTGTAGACATCTTGAATCGCTATTCAATTAACACAAACACCATGGTGTAAAAGATCAGCAGGGATTTAATCATTAAGGAAAAGTTGATATTTAACATGATACTAGACTTTGATCAAAATTGAACTTTGTTTCTTTAGTATGAAAGAGGGTAAACAGAAAGTAACATTTATTAAATGCTTACAGTTTTTAGGCTTTATGCTAAATGCTTACAGCTTAATTATCTTGGCTAATTCTCATAACAGTCAAGAGAAGTGGGCATTATTTTCTCCATTTACAGGTGAGAGAACTGAGTCTCAGTAAGATTTAGAAATTTACCAGGATGGGCAACATGTCAAAACCCCATCTCTATGAAAAAAACAAACAAACAAACAAACAAAAACACACACACACACACACATACAAAAACAAAGTTAGTCAGGCATAGTGGTGTGTGACTGTAGTCTCAGCTACTCGGGAGACTGAGGTGGGAGGATCGCTGGAGACTGACAGGTCGAGGCTGCAGTGAGCCATGATTGCACCACTGCACACTAGCCAGGGAAACAAAGCAAGACCCTGGCTCAAAAAAAAAAAATTTCAAAAAATTGCAATGATTGAAGTGAGGATTCATTCCTAAATTTTATTTGTTCGTTTACTTGTTTGAACTCCACTATATAGAGTGATTTAACAACTTGTTTATTATTGTAGCCCCTTCCTTCCTGGGTCTTTCTCTTCACCAACTCTATCACAAAGGAATCAAATTGGCTTTTTCCAGTTTCCCAAAGTCAATGGCCAATTAGATCATCATAAAGTGAACCTGATTTGCTCTTAAGTTTATCAGATATAACCAAAGATTTAAAACAAAGTTATTAAGAAATGTTTAGATTAGCATAGTATGTTGCAGCCAAAATTCATAAGAAAAGTGAAAAATAAAATATCTAGGTGTTTCAAAATATCTAAATTTTTTGCATTTTGTTTTAATATTTGTTGACATTTGACATAATCTGTACATACTACTCCACTAAGAGCAAAATAAGAGGTAACACATGGGTAAAATTAGACATTTCATTTTATGGAAGGATTTTATAGCTGTCTAATATTCCTCATTTAAATGAGAAAACTTGTCATACTATATACTTCTTGCCATTGTCAGATATCAAATAACTGCCCAAAGCCATACTAGCCACTGTAGTCTGGACTATGATAAATCTATGCAGTTGTAATAAAGTGTAATTAATGTTAAATTTGAATTGAATTTATTTTCATATAATCTATATCAATGATCTTTGGGGGTAAGATGTATAGTATTTGAATACTTACTTTGAGCACTGGGTACTCAATAGGGCAGAGAAAAGGTATTTATTCCACCCTTAAACAGCATTTCTATGCTTGTGCCAGTTGTCATTTTTATCGCACAGACAAAATTTTAGTATTAGGAATGAGATGTAACTTTTGTCATTATTTTATCTGTCATATGATAAATTTCAAATGTTCTTAACTTCAAACCCTGTTGGAAACTCTCAGTAAACTATAGCAAAAGCCATTTACCTGGGTGTTTTTTAAAGGGAAAAGAAAGAGAAGTTCAACAGCATATTCGACTAGAAAGTTTAATAACACCATGATCTAATAGGAAACCAACAGGTTACACTGGGCCAACGACATATTTGAAAGCACAAGTAAGAAAAATGAGTCAGGCCTAGATAATGTGCAGTAGCAGATCTCTTGGACAACTACACTTGGATTACCACGCTTCAGTGTTCATGACTAAAGCCTTCAGTTCCAAACTGTGTAATCCCACACCGTATTTTCCTAGCCCTCTCCATTTTTCTGGACATGGAATATATCATTTCTGACCCTTCCCCAGAGCCCCCTCCAATAACTCCTCCTTTTCATCACAATTAATGTCCACAATTAATGTCCACATCAGAAGTTTTAAGATTTCAAGTTTTAGGTCAGAAAGAAGAATTATTTCAGCTAAAGAATTTTTTAAAAGTTTCTTTCTAGAGAGATGCTCCAGAGGCACCATCTAAAATCAAGCAACTGGAAATGCCATCTTAGATGCATCATTAGAACAAATATAGCTCCTATCATTTTATGGATGAATCAGACTTCCCCCTCTCACTAATCTAATGAAAAAGCATCTTTTTTGTGTGTGTGGCCTCCCACACATTTGCCATCTAGTGTGAAAATGAGTCAACTGGAGAATGCATTTAGTGTGCTCTTTTGAAGGAAATGTTCTTGCCTAAGAGAAGAACTAAGCAACAAGAAAAATAGTCTTTATTCACTCATCATATTTAATATCTTAGGTCCAGTAGGTCCTCTGGTATATGTCAATTTCTCTCTTCTTTGACAGCCTTCTTATTTGCAAAGTGCTACGTACTTTGTATTCATTCAGCAACACGTTCATTGTTCATACCTTTCCACCAGATAATTCTAATATTTATGCAGTGTTTTTCATCATTTCAATTTGTAAAAGTTCCTAGCTGAATTAAGAATATATCAAGTTATGAATCTTTTGAGGCCTAGAAAACAGATAGGAGATGCTGTTTCTCTTTCTGCTATTCTTTGTTTGTCAAATCACTTTAATGTTGACCATGAGGCCTCTGTGACTTTGTTTATCTTTTCCACCTGTACTATCCCCTTTTTGTAACAAAGGAGATAGGATGTGTCACCATATTGTAAGTGTCATTCCTGAAAATAATGACTTATTGGTACGTCTGACAATGATGTTACAAGGCTTCATACTGCAGCCAATTCAATTTAAACTAAACTGATTTCTCTAGATGTCACCTCTCCATGTAAGGAACCCAGTTATTTTAGTAGAAAACTTTAATAACAAACAAACAGATACAACAGAGAAGAAAATGGAAAGATGAGGTCACAAATATGTATATATTGTTGCTCTCAAATATATTTTTTAGAGATTAATTTGCCTTTTATTTAAAAAGTTTCAAAGTGGGGCCAGTCGCAGTGGCTCATGCCTATATTCCTAACACTTTTGGAGGCCGAGGTGGGTGGATTGCTTGAGCCCAGGAGTTCAAGACCAGCCTGGGCAACATGGCAAAATCCCATCTTTACAAAAATTACAAACGTTAGCTGGGAGTGGTGGCGTGTGCCTATAGTCCCAGCTACTTGGGAGGCTGAGGTGGGAGGATTGCTTGAACCCAGGAGGCAGAGGTTGCAGTGAGCTGTGATCATGCCACTGCACTCCAGCCTGGGTGACAGAGTAAGTATACTGTCTCAAAAAAAAAAAAAAAAAAGTTTCAAAGGGTGGTAATCTTTGAAATCCTCTGATATTTTCTTTTTTTTAAATTTTTTTTTTAAGGTAGAAATGGGGTCTCACATGTTGCCTAGGCTGGAGTGCAGTGGCTCAATCACAGCTCACTGCAGCCTTGACTTACCAGCCTCAAGTGGTCCTCCTGCCTCAGCCTCTTGAGTAGCTAGGACTACAGACATGCCACCATGACTAGCTAATTAAAACAATTTTTTTTTTTTTTTGGTAGAGATAGGGCCTCACCATGTTGCCCAGGTTGGTCTCAAATTCCTATGCTCAAGCAATCCTCCTGCTTTGGCCTCCCAAAGTGCTGGGATTATAGGCATGAGCCACCACACTTGGCTTGATATGTTCTTTTTATGATAATTTAAACCCTTGGATTTAATTTAGGGATTCTGGGATTGATTCTAAAATTCTTTATAAGTGCCTGAATATCCATGTCCTCAAAAATGTAAGTAAATTTTTAAATTTTAATTTTGACAAATTCTTCATTACTTGTAGACTATCATTTATTATTAACGGTTGGGATTGTATTTACTAAAGAATACCATTTATTTTTGTTTCTCATTCATACAACTTGGCCAGGGGCAGATGCAATCTTACCTTTTTCTTTTTTTCCAGTGTACATGCTTCTTTATTCAATGACATATCAAAATATCTGGTCTGTAGTAAGTATACATAGAAAAGACTCCCATAGCCTTGCTCTTCCAACCCTAGTCAAATATTCATGTCAAAATTTGACATCTCTGTCAAGTCTAAAGAAGGAAGAAACCAACATGTATTGAGCATTTACTCCATATTGGGTCTTTCCCATTCAATGTCTTATTTAATCTTCACATGCTAACGTGTGGATATTATTTTCTCAGTTTTGGAAATGAGACACAGATAGGTTAAGAAACTTACTCAAGTCATCCCTCCTAACATTTTCAGAGCCAAATTTGCCCATCTTTCTTTTCTCCAAGTATTGGCTACCATAACACACCGTATTCATTTCCAAATGATTTCTTGCATTCTGAATCATGAAGCCGTATGGTGTGAATATACAAATACTTATGCTATAATACTTAATTTTTTGTTAATTAATCTCCTCTTTCTCACTGTCAAAGTTAGGCAATCTCAGACTTTCTAATACTTAATGTTAGACTTGCCTTTTAGAATACTGTGATTTTAGCACCTCAGACTGCTGAAAATACTGTTCAACAGTCATTTCACGTTGAACTGGGTAGGTGCTTGGGATATCACCTCAAAGTATGGAATGTGGAATCATAGCATCAAAAAGGCCCTTAGGAATCTAACGACCTTTTGGGATCTCCAACTCCCAAATCTTGGTTAATCATTGGGATCAGAGTGATCTCTTTAAAACTGCTTAGGTTATGTCACACTTACTCAAAAGCCAACCAAAGCATCCCATCTTCCTCAGAGGTGAATCCAATGTTCATACAAGGTTCTAGAAATCCCTGCCCTACCTGCTCCCTTGCAACCATTGCCACATTGGCCTTCTTGATGTTTCTTGAACAAGGCAGACACATTCCAAGCAGTGCCCTTTGAATCGCCTATTTTCTTTGCTTAGAGCATTCTTTCCTACACTGGTAGGGCTTACTTTCTCATCTCTTTCAGGTATTTACTTAAATGTGATCACTGATATGAGGCCTTTCCTCACTGCATTACTTAAAATTGCAAACTCTTGCCCCTCACGTGCCATGGATCTTAGTTGCTTCCTCTCCCTTCATTTGCACTCAATACACTCAGTATCCTGTATATTTATTTGCTTATTTTTCTACCTCCCCCTAGTAAAACATAAGCTCCATGAAGAGCTGAAAATTTTATCCCTTTTGTACTAAGGTCTCCGCAGCACTTGGAACAGTGCCTGGCACATGGTTAGTAGCCAGTAGGTATTTGCTAAATGAATGTAAATTCCAAGACACCTTACTCATAAAGAATGCCACACTGAGTTTAATGAAAGGTCTTAGGAAATTTTCTTAAATGGAATATTCCAAGCTTGCTAGTGTGAAAAGGCAAAGACAAATTTAATCTGAGTCATCTCTGTATTGGCAAGTGAACTTTTTCCAAATAAGCCACTTGAGCAAAACTCAGTGTTATTCTAAAATAAAAGATGCTGGCAAAAAACTAAAAATAGAACTACCATATGATCCAGCAATCCCACTTATGGGGATACATCCAAAGGAAATGAAGTCAGTATGTTCATTGCAGCATTATTCACAATAGTGAAGTCAATAAATGAAACAACTTAAGTGTTCATCAACAGATGAATGAATATAGAAATTTTGACTATATATATGCACGTGTGTGTATGTGTGTGTGTATATACCTACATAAAATGTATAAACAATGAAATATTATTAAGTCTTAGAAAAGAAGGAAATTCTCCCACTTGGGACAACATGGATGAAATTAGAAGATATTAAGCGAAGTGAAACATGCTAGGCACAGAAAGACAAATATCACATGATACCACTTATTGCGGAATATTGAAAAAAAAAAGTCAGACTTAGAAAAACAGAGAGTAAAATGGTGGCGGCCAGGGGCTGAAGGGTGGGGGAAATAGGGAGCTGTTGGTCAAAGGGTACAAACATTCAGTTATGAGATGAATAAGTTCCAGAGATCGAATGTAAAACATGGTGAATATAGTTAATAATAATATATCGTATATGTGAAATTTGCTATGAGAGGTGATGGATACGTTAATTATCTTGATGGTGGGAATCATTTCACAATGCAAACTTGTGTCAAAACACTACATTATACCTTAATATAGATACAATATTTTTATTTATCAATCATACATCAATAAAGCTGAAAAAACATTTTAAAAGATGTTAGTACATAGATCTGATATATCCTGTTCCATGCATGAGGAGAGGGTGACTACTGTTGTCACATATATAAATTCCATATAATCCATTCAAGTCTTTGCAGCTTTCTTTGGTTGATATTTCTTCTATCTAATAACACTCTGAGGGTAAAACAAAATGTAAAAGCGTCTATGAAGTAAACTTGGACCAATCCTCTTTTACTTCTTCTTAGTATGGCTGACAATTTCTGCATAATGAACCTCTTTCATTCAACCTTCTCCTGATTTCATCACTGTATACTGGGAAGGGTGGTTTTGGCACTATGGATTGGATTTGGAGTGAGGTGGGAAGAAATGAGATAGTTTTGATTAAAAGTGAAATAATACGACTTATTCTTTGTCCTCATGTGAGATATGTGACTCCACAACTACTAGACTTTCTTTTGTGAAGAAATGCACAGAAATAAATTCTGTCTATGTGTCTCTGGAAAAGGAAGGTCTATATATGTTTCTTACAGTTTTTGCTGCAGAGTAACCACTAATTTCTATTATATTACTGAGGAATAGGATTGTGGCAAAGGGATGGGAGTAGCTGTTAAAAGGTTTTTACTTTTTACTTTGAACTGTGCAATAAAAAATGTTAAAGTAACATAAGCTCAATTTTTAGTTCATAAAAAGCTAATTTGGAAAAAATCCATATGTTCCGTTAAAGCATATTCTGTACATGTGAGTAACAGTGCTGAGGCCTTGACTTTGCTCAATAAATATTTGCTTGATTGAGTAAATAAATGCATGAATGACTTTTTAATTCCTACAAATTATAAAGGAAAGGAACAAAAATGAAACTGTTTCATGGAATTCTGAAAAAGATTACAGTAGCTGAAAACAAAGAACGTGGCCTAGGTAAAGTGTCCCAGAGATCAGAGAAAGCCTGGACTCCTTCCAAAGTCAGACCAGGAATGCCAAAACACCTGCAGGGCAAGAACAGGTCAGAGTTTAGGCTTGAAGCCAAGAGGCTCTAGGCAGGAGCAGAGCCTCAGTTGGGCAGTGGCCATAGGCAAGACCCTGGGGCTTACAGGTAAAGTTGGAAGACCTAAGCCGGGTAGGGGCCAACAATCAAGCCTCACATATAAAAACTGGTGGCAGAATAAAGGAAAAGTGTGAAATTCCTGGATTCAAGATCTGATTATATTTAATCACTTTGGTAATTTTGAGATGAGGTATACCAAATGATCCATTTGTGATATTTTGGGGAATGTGTAAACTTATAGGAAAATGTACTTTGTTGTTACTTCCAGTGTAGACTTTCTCTGCCTCAGTTAAAATCAACAAATATTTAGCCATCTGCCATATAAACATCTTTGTATTCACTGTCTTCCATTGATATAATATTACTTTTCTAGGCAACATTTCCTCATCAAAATCAGGGTGTAGACGGTGTGAGACAGCAGAGAATCCCTTTACCTCCTGACAGTAACACACAGTAAGCTGTGCTCACAGCTTTTCATGAGGTTGTGGAAGCTCCAAAATGCCACTGAGAGCATTGTTCTTCTCTCTCATAGGGTTGACTATGAACTTCACCTTTGATTGGATGTGTAAATACCTGGGCAATCCATAAGATAATGCTAGAGATTTTTGCTGCATAGTAGCATGAAGCTCTAGCTGCTGATGCCCTGTTAGTGTTGGTGTGTATTAGTGTGCATATGAGCGTGTATTTGTGGTAGGAACATGGTAAGACTAATCAAGAAAACTTTCAGTTCAAACATTTGTCTTGTGGCCAATTATAGTGCAAGAAAAGGCAAAGGAATGGAATTGTTCAAACGTGTAGAATTCTAGAATGATAAGAGAAATCTACCAATTAAACTAGTATTATCTCTAGTAGGTTACCTTAGCAGGTAGAGTTTCTTGGTCAGGCAGGAAAATACGGGGATGTTTCTTTAGTTTCTCCATGCCTGTAATGCTCTGTAGATCCTGTGTCATTTATGCTGTGTCTTAGGAAAGATGTTTCAGATAGTTATATAAATGGGTTTACTTGTTTGTGTGATATATGAAGAAGTCTTTTGGGAATCTGAGCAGGATTTGTTCCTAAAGCAAGACTCCTATATCCTAGAATCTCCATTTTCAACTTTGCAACTGTTTTCTACAAACTAGTTCATTCCTTGTATGTTCTAACTTCCTCACATAGACAGAACTAAGGGTCTCGCAAATGCTCAGAATCCAATGGCATCATATATAACTTGGACTAGATGATGGTACATTTAGGTGGATTTGTACAAATGGAATGCTTAGACTTAAAGGATGAGAATTAATGGATTGATAACACTTATTGAGAAGATCTTATGGTACACCATGATGGCTTTTGGCAGATTTTCAGATATCATAAAGCAGAGTGACAGCAAATATACTTCACATCAAATCAGAAACGTCTCAAATCAGAGAGTCTAATATAATACATTTGAATTTATAAGGTTACATAATACCATATATAGAAAATACAGGGACATTAAAACACCTCACAAATACAACTGTATGTATTTATCGAAGATATATACCTATCCAAGAATTTATATCAAATAAATTTGAGTGGGTGCCTGTAGGAAAGAGTGTGAATGGGAATCCCGAGATAAATGAACATTAATACAATAAACTAAACCAAAAGAATGGCATTGTAGGGTTTAATGAAGAACATAAACATCAAAACCTTTGCACATGTGTTTCCAAGGGAAAAGAGATCGAAAAAGAAAAATAGATGAATTTACTAGTACTTAATATTAACCCCAAAAAGATGTCCCCTCTCATCATTCATTTTCTACATCATACTGGGAATTATAACTAACATAAGACAAAAATATAGTATAAAAATTAATTGATTGGGAAGGAAGATTTAAAACTGTGTTTGTTCACAGACGACATGATTTCTATGTAGAAACTGAATATTCCTTCTTATGTCTTTTATCATTGTTGTCATTCATTTCACGTACATATAAGCATACATAAGTATGTGTATATATATGCGTAATTTAATATATATTTTCTATTATTATTTATCTTGGATCAATAATGGGAAAAGTAAAATTCTAATTTTATCTTTAAAAAATCTGGCTAGTAAGTCATTCTTTTTTGGTTATGTGAATGAAAATCACTTTGGGGTTTTAGTTGTTTGTAGCTTGGGCTATCAGTGTGTGTGGCTGCCAAAAAATGCTATCTCTTTCTACATGAAAGGAAGCATAATGACCAGAAGAGGAGAGATGGTAGGATACTCTACTCATAAATCACACCCTGGTAATAATCATCAGTCTGGTTGCCAAAGTTTAAGGATGTTGACAGTACTTCTTCAATGAAGAAAACCATGTCACAGGAGGAAGCACAATATAACCAAAAAGACTATCAATCAATCCACAACTCAGGTAGACCAAAAAAAGTACTTTCTTTTTTTTTGTTAATTTTTAATTTATGTGAGAACATAGTAGGTATATATATTTATAGGGTGCATGAGATATTTTGATCCAGGCACACATGCATATTAATCACATCAGGGTAAATCAGGTACCTATCACCTCAAGCATTTATCCTTTCATTGTGTTACGAACAATCCAATTATACTCTTTTAGTTATTTTAAAAGATACAATAAATTATTGTTGACTGTAGTCACCCCATTGTGCTATCAAATACTAGATCTTATTCATTCTATCTAACTATATTTTTGTACCCATTAACCATCTCCACCCCCCGCACTATCCTTCTGGTAACCATTGTTCTACTGTCTATCTCCAGTACTTTCTTAATCACCTGTAATAACATAATTTCTGCCTTTTAGCCTCTGCTCTATTCAGTTTATGAAAAAAGAATGCAGCCCAACTAAGGATGCTGCCTCCTCCTGAAGTTATCATTCAATTCTGGAATCTTGGGCATTGCCTTTGTATTGAGGATGGGGGAGCTGCAGTTTTCAGTCATCAATCCTACAGGTAAATGATGACACAATCATTGTATACATGTGCCCTTTCGGCTAGGCTACACTCCATGGGGTAAGGAAACTGTGGGTGAAGCTAATCCTGGGCTTAACTCCCTGATGAACCACTCAAATATCTCTGCTTGGCATTTGGCTGCCTCACATTCAGTCTTAGTAGGAAGTGGAGTAGAGGTCCCCTCTACTCTTGGAAGCCATGAAGTTGTTGCTCTCTCTTTCTTCTTCTCCCCCAGGGTCTGGGAAATATTTTCTTACTATGGGGAAAATCTTTTTTCCCTTGTATTCTTCAATACCTTAACTTAAATTCCTCTGAAGCCTTAGACTTTTGAAAAACAAAGCCACAATGATTTCTAAGTTCTATTTTGCCATATCCCTTTCCCAAATTGATAAAAATATTTCCTTGAATGAGAAAGGGAAAGATAAGAAATATAAGCCAAAACAAAGCAAAAACGACAAAACCAAAAAAAAAAAAAAAGAGAGAAATTGTATTTTCCAGCCAGATAGGAAAGAACTTTTTAATCACAAACCTATTCAATTATATAGTGGACTGCCATGGGTATGAATTTATCATCAGCAGGTATGTTTCCCAGGATTCATTTTAGTGATGTTGTAGAGTTATTTTAAGTATTAGATGGGAGATTGAATGAGATGACCTCAGTGTTCCTTCTCCATGCAAGAGCCTGGGAAATGATAATCCCACATTCTACCTCTTTAAGTGTTAAAATGGTGGAACATGATAACTGAGAGGTTATAAAGTAACCAATAAAAGAAGGAAATATTTACATTCAAAATATGAAAGGCGACAGGAAAGCCTGGCACATGGTAGGTGATCAATAGATTAAGATTTATTATTTTTTTAAAAAATAATTTATCTCATTGAAAAAAATAAAATCATGTATTATCATAAATACAGGTAAGTAAAAAGCATGACCTCCCAAACCATAGCCTATTTTTAGGACAATGAAATTTGATGACTCCTCAACTATCCAGGTCAGGTTGTAAGCTGGAAAATGAAAACCTACTACCTCTTAAAATAAAAATAAAATTTCTATCACAAATATCTTGACACATAAACTATATTAACTTTTTTTGCTTTCTTTTCATTTTTAGGTGATATCCTTCAAAATAACCACAAATATTTTTCTCCAGATTCTTTAAATAATACATATGTGCCTATGATTCAATGCACTTTGTAAAAATAAAAAGTATACAATTGATAGCTATAATTTTTCAGTGACTACAAATTTAAGATCACCCCTACATATGAATCTGATCTAGTTTTTCTGTTCCACCCCACTCTGCAAGGAGTGTTACTTGCCATACAGAAAAAGTAAGCCAGCAAGCAAGCATGCTTGATGCTCTAACAAAAAATTTGTAAATGGCCTAATGTTTCATTTTTGCGTATTATATTTGTTGCTGTTGATAGGACCCAGAGGGCAAAAGGAAAATAACTGAGGTGGTGATTAAGTGTCCAGATATCATCTGCCATATTTTCCAAAACTGGTAGATAATGATGGGTGTGATGCTTCTTTTTTTTTTTTTTCTTTTTTGTTTGTTTGAGACGAAGTCTCGCTCTTGTTGCCCAGGCTGGAGTGCAAAGGCACGATCTCAGCTCACTGCAAGCTCTGCCTCCCAGGTTCAAGCGATTCTCCTGCCTCAGCCTCCCGAGTAGCTGGGATTACAGACACCCGCCACTACGCCCGGCTAATTTTTGTATTTTTGTAGAGATGGGGTTCCGCCATGTTGGCCAGGCTGGTCTTGAACTCCTGACCTCAGGTGATCCGCCCACCTTGGCCTCCCTTAGTTTTGGGATTACAGGTCTGAGGCACAGCACCTGGCCTGTGATGGTTACTTTTATGTGTCAGCTTGACTGTGCCATGGGATGGCTATATATTTGGTCAAACATGATTCTGAATGTTTATGTGAGGGTGTGTTTCGATGAGATAAACTCAAGTGAGTAGACTGAGTACAGCAGATTACCCTCCCTAATGTGGGTGGGCCTCATCCAATCAGTTGAAGGCTTGAATAGAACAAAAAAGCTGAGCCTCTCCGGAGGAAGACGGAATTCTTTTGTGACCACCTTCAAACTAGGACATTGTTTTTTTCTGCCTTTGGACTCAACCTGAAACACAGCACTTCTTAGGTCTTGAGCCTGTCAGCCTTTGGACTAGAGCCACACCAACAGCTCTCCTGGTGCGTAAGCCTGTGGACTCTGAATGGATTTACACCATCACCATCCAGGGTCTCTAGTTTACTGACTGCAGATCTTGAGACTTGTCAGTATCCATAACCTCACAAACTAATCCCTCATAATAAACTTCTTCTGTCTATGCATACTTTCTGTTGGGTCTGTTTCTCTGCAGAACCCTGACTAATACAGGGAATGGGTCCCTAGGAGTCTGAACATTGCTTTATATTCTCTGAATAAGCTGATCATTAACTAGCTTTGTTACCCAAAGAGGTAAGCTACTGTATTTTCTCTTCAATCTTTTGTGTATGGTTTTACTTGCTGCTAAAAGAGTGATGATTTTCTCCACTGACTTCTTGTTAGAGTGGCACTAGTCTTAAGTGTGAGTAGAAATGGCATTGCAGGGCATATCCAGTGTTCCTAACTTTGCCTTCCTAAGCTACTTTGAATTAAGCTGTGTAAGAAAAATGAAATTAAAAAGATTTTTGAAATATCTTTTGATTGAGAAATAAGAAATTGAGAAATATGAAAACCAACCTTGTAACTACTTTCTGTCATTTTTCCTCCCAAAATCTGTTCAGTGAAAAGTTATGTTCTTTTCTGTTTGCTAGGCTTTTTTTTTTTTTTTTTTTTGAGATGGAGTCTTGCTCTGTCACCCAGGCTGGAGTGCAGTGGTGTGATCTCAGCTCACTGCAACTTCCACTTCCCGCGTTCAAGAAATTCTCCTGCCTCAGCCTCCTGGGTAGCTGAGATTACAGGCATGTGCCACCACGCCCGGCTAATTTTTGTATTTTTAGTAGAGATGGGGTTTCACTATGTTGGTGAGGCTGGTCTTGAACTCCTGACCTCGTGATCCACCCACCTCAGCCTCCCAAAATGCTGGCATTACAGGTGTGAGCCACTCACCCGGCCCAACTGAGATAGGCTTTTCTTATAGGTCTTTTGCATCCAGAGAGTTCTTGTGAGGCAGAAAAGCTAAGGGATGTGAGTGAAATGTGCTTTGAATAACTTTATCCTGATGACAAAGGGAATACAAGATGAAGCATTACCTTTTTTAAAAGTCACTTTCCTAAATTCGTTTATTTATTCATTCATCTAACAAATACATATTGAGCACCTACTATGTGCCAGGCATTATTCTTAGCACGAGGGACACAACAGTGAAGAAAAAATGGCAATAATGTCTGCTCTGTGGAGCTTACATTATGGTGGGGCAAAAATGACAATTAAAAAAATCAGTTAGTTAAATATACGGTATTGAGATACAACCATCTTTACGATTGGAACATTTTCCCTTAAATTTAGCCTTGTTAGTTATTATGTATAATTTTAGCATAGCTGTTTATTACAAGCTTTCTTTTTCTTTCTGTCCTTAAATAATCTTGCCACTCAATTCTATTCCATCCTATTTAAATTTGCAGGAATCCATTGACTTCTCAGAGAGTTAGGTGCCATAATAGGTGTTATGAGATTTATGAAAAAACAAAGAAAGTGATATGTTCTCTGCCTTCAGAGAATTTTCAATCAATGGGAAGTTAGGCTTTGCAGAATAGCATGTACACCAGACAAAATATTCTGAAGTAATATGAGCTCGGAGGAGCTTGAAAGGATGAACACAAATGCCTACCATGTAAAGGAAGGTGCCATCAGAGTTTACATTGATCAGCCTTAAAGTTCTAGAATGAAAGATTCTGGAATAAAGAAAGGAGACTATATCAAGATGTAAGTAAAAGAAACAACAAAAGGTGTGAATGACTATTGTATATTGGGGAGGAGGGAGAAATCTAACTAGTAATTTATAGTGCATTATCAGGGTAAGCCTGGACTAAGGAGAAATTGAACTTCTGAGAGTTTTGAATTCAAGCTGAACATGTTGAGTTTGACTCAACATATTTCCAAGAATTTATTTTGACAAAACCCTTGCGGCTCCTCTAATTGTGTGTGTGTTCGCAGTGGTGTAAGTGGAAAAGACAACTTACACGCAGACTCAAAGGGCTTTTTCTATTCTCTCACTCAACAACAATCAACACAGAAGATGTCTGTGGCCAAATGTGTGGGGGTTCCTCCCCACACACAAAGCAAGCAATCAGTTCTGCAGTGGACACCAGCTGGTATCCTCCAATTCAATTAAACTCTGAGGCTATCTACCTGAAGATCTATCATCAGAAACCACAGGTAGAGGGCCAGTTCCACAAGACTGGCCCCTCCTTCCTATGCATCGCAAGTCTGGGCCTCCAGAACTTCTTACCAAATGGCTACAATTTGGGATTCTCATAATCCCCTCTTTCGAGTTTGATTAATTTGCTACATAGGCTCGTAGAACTCAGGGAAACCCTTACTTAGGTCTACCCATTTATTACCAAGATTATTTTAAAGGATATAAATAAACAGCCAGGTGAAGAGATACATAGGGCCACATTTGGAAGTATTCCTAGCACAGGAGCTTCTGTGCCCAAGGAGCTGGGATATGCCACTCTCCTGACACGTGGATAAATTATTGTTCACCTTCCAGTAGCCTCCACATGTTCAGCTATCCAGAGGCTCTCCAAACCCTTTTGAATTTTTATGGAGGCTTCATTACGAGGCATGATTGGTGAAATAATTGGTTACTGGTGATAAATGTAACTTTAGTCCCTCTACCCTCCCTAGAGGTTGGGTCATGGGGCTGAGTCCCAAGCCTCTAATCCTGCCTTGGTCATTCAGGTGACAAGCCCCCATCCCGATGCCACCTAGGGGCTGCCAGCTGTCAGCCAATCATGATCATACACAAAGACATTGCCATGGAGGTTCTAAGGATTTTAGGAGTTATATGCCAGGAAATAGGGTGATAGACCAACTATATATTTCAAAATATCACAAATGGGGAGTAAGTTGAAGCGTTCTATTAAATGTTTGTCAAGGAAAGAAAATTAGCATAAAAATTGTCTTAGAATTGGACTTCAGTTTCAAGTGAGAAAATTGATATTTATGAATTAATATGCCTTTCCCACATCCTCCAGCCAAATTTTGAATTCAAGATCTTAATAGTAGTTCAATGGAATTGGCCCAAGGGAGCAGCCTAAGGGTTCAAAGAGAATAACTCAAGGAATATGGTTTGCTCAACCAAATTTACATTGAATTCAGCAAGTATTTGTTGAGCACCTCTTCTATACTTATATTTCACTGAGTGCTATGAGATAAAAAAGATAAAATGTAGCAATTGGCTCTTGCTTCATTCATTATTCAACACATATTTACTGAGCAACTTCTATGTGCTAAAGACTACTACTCTATTAGGCCTTGAAAGTATCTTGTGATGTTTGCTTAATAAGTATCCTTTGCAGATAATCATACTCTGACTTCCCATCCCTATTTCAGAATTTTAGTTACCATATGAAACAGAATCAGATTTTGCCATTTATATTTAGGTTGAACAAATAACATCAGAAACCAGTGCTTCTGCCAATGAAGCCAAAAGAAACTTAGCTCCACTACAAATCATACCTGAGGGTCTTGCTTTGGAGAGTGATACGTCTCTGCCTTTTTCCTGAGAGGCTACTTTTCTGGCATCTCACCACTGTTTACTTTAAGTTTATTCATTGTGGACACAGAGACAGTTAAATGAATTTCACAATTCTTCTAAAAGCTGAAAATATGTCAAATCTTAGCTTTTAAGTATCATGTTTTCCGTAAGAAATAAGGGATGTGAAGGACCTCTTCAAGGAGAACTACAAACCACTGCTCAACGAAACAAATGGAAGAACATTCCATGCTCATGGATAGGAGGAATCAATATCATGAAAATGGCCATACTGCCCAAGGTAATGTATAGATTCAATGCCATCCCCATCAAGCTACCAATGACTTTCTTCACAGAATTGGAAAAAACTACTTTAAAGTTCATATGGAACCAAAAAAGAGCCCACATTGCCAGGACAATCCTAAGTCAAAAGAACAAAGCTGGAGGCATCACGCTACCTGACTTCAAACTATACTACAAGTCTACAGTAACCAAAACAGCATGCTACTGGTACCAAAACAGAGATATAGACCAATGAAACAGAAAAGAGCCCTCAGAAATAATACCACACATCTGCAACCATCTGATCTTTGACAAACCTGACAAAAACAAGAAATGGGGAAAGGATTCCCTATTTAATAAATGGTGCTGGAAAAACTGGCTAGCCATATGTAGAAAGCTGAAACTGGACCCCTTCCTTACACCCTATACAAAAATTAATTCAAGATGGATTAAAGACCTAAATGTTAGACCTAAAACCATAAAAACCCTAGAAGAAAACCTAGGCAATACCATTCAGGATATAGGCATGGGCAAGGACGCCATGACTAAAATACCAAAAGCAATGGCAACAAAAGCCAAAATAGACAAATGGGATCTAATTAAACTAAAGAGCTTCTGCACAGCAAAAGAAACTACCATCAGAGTGAACAGGCAACCTACAGAATGGGAGAAAATTTTTGCAATCTACCCATCTGACAAAGAGCTCATATCCAGAATCTACAAAGAACTTAAACAAATTTACAAGAAAAAAATCAAACAACCCCATCAAAAAGTGGGCGAAGGATATGAACAAACACTTCTCCAAAGAAGACATTTATGCAGCCAAAAGACACATGAAAAAATGCTCATCATCACTGGCCATCAGAGAAATGCAAATCAAAACCACAATGAGATACCATCTCACACCAGTTAGAATGCGATCATTAAAAAGTCAGGAAACCACAGGTGCTGGAGAGGATGTGGAGAAATAGGAACACTTTTACACTGTTGGTGGGACTGTAAACTAGTTCAACCATTGTGGAAGACAGTGTGGAGATTCCTCAAGGATCTAGGACTAGAAATACCATTTGACCCAGCCATCCCATTACTGGGTATATACCCAAAGGATTATAAATCATGCTGCTATAAAGGCACATGCACATGTATGTTTATTGCAGCACTATTCACAATAGCAAAGACTTGGAACCAACCCAAATATCTATCAATGACAGACAGGATTAAGAAAATGTGGCACATACATACCATGGAATACTATGCAGCCATAAAAAAGGATGAGTTCATGTCCTTTGTAGGGACATGGATGAAGCTGGAAACCATCATTCTGAGCAAACTATCGCAAGGACAGAAAACCAAACACCGCATGTTCTCACTCATAGGTGGGAACTGAACAACGAGAACACTTGGACACAGGGTGGGGAACATCACACACTGGGGCCAGTCGTGGGGTGGGGGGAAGGAGGAGGGATAGCATTAGGAGATATACCTAATGTAAATGACAAGTTAATGGGTGCAGCTCATCAACATGGCACATGTATACACATGTAACAAACCTGCATGTTGTGTACATGTACCCTAGAACTTAAAGTATAAAAAAAGAGAAGAAATGTTGTCTTATGTATGTCAAAATTGTAATGAATATACAACCAAAGGAACAAAAGAAAGCGTTGAGAGAATAGTAGAAGACTTACAAATGCTAATTGTGAAGGTGAAAGGTAGTGGAATTGGAGAAGGAATAAGATGAATTTGACTGGTAGATTTTCTCTATACATACTGAATATATGCTGAATTAAAATTTAATCAATGTCTACTACACTTACCGTCTACTAGATCTTGTGTTAGGTACTTTCTTATATATTATCTTTTTAAATTCTTCCAGGAAACTTGTGAAGTAATTTAGTACTATATTTATTTTGTAGTTGCAGAGAAATATACATTTAAAAAGTTAACTGAGTCATACAACTAGTTACTGGCAGTAGTTTGGTGGAAAGAACACAGCTGTCCTGTCACAATGACTGTAGAATGAAAATTTTAAGAAAGTGAAAATAAACCTGAGATTTCAGTATACTTCGTTATAATAAAGAAGGAATTCACAGCTGCACAAACCATCTGAACACATTGTTTTACTGTTACCATGTATTTTAATTGAAGCTATACTGCATTAATTGAAAATTGATTCTGTGAAAACCATACGATTGATCTGCATCATCCTAAACCTAAGTGAAAAAGCCAAATAAAGAGGAATTAGCTATGTAAAATATTTATGTTGTCATAAAGAGCATTTAACATATCTGGCCTGGTAATCTGTTCAGTTAGAGGCTGTCAAAGTATTTGCTAATGATTGACTTTGTATCAGGTAAAACAATATGGCAAGTCTCCTACTACAAAAAAAAAAAAATCTTGAGGCAACAGTAATTCAGTGTTTTCTTGGACTTCCTATTATTGATTGTGCAACAGTGAAAATACCTTTCTTTGCCATTCTCAGGCAGTTGAGGTAAGGTAAAATAATTTTAAGGCTAAAACTGACTACCCATGGCAATAGCTGCTTAGCCAAATAATTTATAGGGAACATGTGATGGTTTCCAGGAGTGACATGCGTCATCTTCCCACATGAAACTATGTAGAATGTAATTTTACAGCTGGGTAAATTCTCAAGGCAGGGCACAAAGATCTGGCTGTGGGATGCCCATTAATGTCAGAAGGAGTCCAGGGGCTCTATTCCTCATGCCCCTCTTATAGAATGCACCTGTGTCAGCCTGCTGTGAGAGGAGTCTATTCGTTTTCTGGAAATTCTGAAGGCCAGTGTTAACCAATATCATGTTGTGGATGTTTATATGACTTTACATTGGTTCTTAGGATTGTCTATGGACAATCACAATGTGAAAATGAGGAAGTCATGCATTTTCATTTAAATTTTTAAATTTAAATTTTAGATTTTTGTGGGTACATAGTAGTTGTATATATTTTGGGTGTAGTTGTATATATTTTTGGGGTACATCATACATTTTTACCCAATATAATTCTAGACTTTTTTTATTATGAAAAGGCCACTGTGAACAAATGTAATATTATGTGAAATAGAAGTCATATAATAGAAAATCTTTGCAAATCAAGAAAAAATATTGCAATGTGGTGATTTGTAATTATAATACTTACAAAATCATGATCAATATGGATTCAGTCCTATAACAGCATTATATTAATAGTTAAGAAAGCAAAGTCCATGTGATAATGGATAATCCCAGTATCTCAAGTCTTTACTTCTATCTCTTCCACATGAGGAAAGTGGCATATAAGTACTTGCAATATTTGTTAAAATGCCTGGTTTTCTTTTCTTAAAATGTATTATCCTTACATTCTTAAGCAAGCTCTAAACTGCTGCTCTCTAAATGTTCCCCACCTACTCTTGAATATTTTGTGTTGCATTTACTTTCTTTCCATTCTCCTTCAAAAAGTCTTAGAAACAGCCTGGTGAGGCTAAATCTGCATTGGAGAGATGTGTTGAGCAGGTAACTGAGGAGGCTGTGCCGTGATCCTCTTCATAAGAAGGTAAACACAATGTAGTTATTGACTCAGAATCAATAGCGTATAATATCAGATTTTAAGAAGCACCTTTTGGATATCCATTCATTTACTTACTTCTACAATATGTACTTTTTAATTTTTTTATCATTATAATTTAAGTTGTAGGGTACATGTCCAACAATATGTACTTTTTAAAGTGCCCACCAAGTACAATGGATGACAGAGGATAAAAAAAATAATATACAGAGATACAGTTTCAGCCATCACAGAGGAGTTAAACATCTAGATGATAGAAATGTTCTATATTTCTCTGTAACATTCATTAGTATACTGTGCTATAGTAGCCACTAGCCACATGTAGTTATTGAGTACCTGAAATGTGGCCAGTGTAACTGAATAATTTAGTTTCAAATAAAGTTTAATTTTAGTTAATTTACATTTACATTTGAATAGTCACAAATTTAAATTTGAATAGCTACCATATTGGGCAGAGCAAATTTGAAAAATCCAAAAAGTTCAGCTTGTGATGTTAAGTACCAAGAATTTCAAAATGGAGTTAATGCTATGAGATGAGTGCAAACAATATTCTTTAAGGCTCAGTGAGGTGAAATATCTCCACTGAGAAAAATTTAAAACAAATATTTAATGTAGATTTGAAAGATGTAGGCAGTGTCATTGACGTAGAACAATTAATTTTATGGAGAAGTTTAAGGGAAACACCTGCTACATATCAGCTATTTTAGACACATGCTTTTATTTAATTCCCATAGCTGGGAAATGTTGTCACCACTGAATAATTGATGGATTTGGAGCTGCAATGTTAATGACCATACCCAGGTTCACCTGGCTAGTAAATGGAGACTAGGTTTGAACTCAGGTCTTCCTGACTCCAGATCTCAGGTGTGTTCTACTTTGCTAGGCTGATGAGGGAGTGAGAAGAGAATCAAATGTGATTTAAGGGTACAAAACAGGATAACATGAAGGGTGGTGGTGCCATGACCAGAAGTGACTTAGTCAGGCAGAGAGTTAGTTTGGAGTCACTAAAGGGATATATAAACTAGTTAGAGGGGAAGAGAACAATGAAGATTTGAGATTTGGAAGGCAACTGCCAGTTCTGATAATTTTCATTGGAGTGGTGGTTGGGTCTTCAAAGGAGAGAATGTATCCACAAGGTAAGGGGCTTACAATAAAATTCTGGGAAACATGTCCCTTTTTCAGGCCTAGAAAGGGAAGAGGAGCCAATAAAAGCATCAGTGAAGTGGTTAGAGATTTAGGAAGAATTCTATCAAGGCGGTGGTCACTAGTGTCAAATACTACACAAAGAACAAAGATGGTGATGAGGAAATCATTAGTTTCCTGATGGGAAGCTTAGTGACCTTGAAGAGAGACAGAACATGACGACTTAGGAACCCTCAACTTTCTTTAAAATGTGTACTTTCCAAAGGCCTTCTCTATGTTTCTGGGCCTTTGCTCTCATACATACCAGCTCTTTTTTCAAAATTCTTAGACAAGATCTGAGTCCTTTAAAAAGAAAACCTTACAGTTTTCATGAGGTTTTATAACTATTTTCCTCCTTATCTCTAAAACCCAGTTCTCTGCCTGGGACTTAGCATCCCTTAATAAACATTAGTAGGATGCATAATGAGACTAGAGAATTGGATATTTTTTCATGCCTATTTTAGTATTTTGGTTATTTTCATTAATATTAGATTATTCATTAATTATTGAACTCCTAGGCACTAAGTATTATTGGTAATACAAAGCAAATCTAACAATGTGAGATCTTATCCTGTTCCCAAAGAATGTGTAGTCTATGTGGATGAGAGGATGAGACAAATGCACCCAAGATTGTTAAGTACTACATTGTATGAAACACAGCACTGAGAGCCATTCAGCATGCAGTGGCCAGCCAAACTAGTTTTTTAAGACATTGAGCAACTTTCCCCCATAGTGAACTTTCCTGGCACCTATCCTCTTTCTTGGGAGCCCAGGACATCCCCATATTCCAGCAATTGAATGAGTAAGGGCTGGCAAACAAGGGCCTGTAGAACCCCGTCCTTGCAGTACAGCCAGTGTTCATTCTTGATTGTATGGGTTTCCTGCCATCTCAATTGCTGAATATTTTGAATATCACCCTTGGAAGTGCATATTATAAAGACTATATTATAAAGATTATCTGAATAAAGTCTTAGAAAATCAGGTAAAACAAATGACTCAGGAAGTAGGGGTCATGTTAATTTCTTTGGGTAAAAGTGATTATTAATTGTAGATTAATCACATATTAATAACAGATATGTAAGTGCACCTAAATTTGATATTGTAATATTTGGAGTATAGCATGCAACTGCTCAGTACACAATGGATTGCTAGTCTAGCCCTGACTTTGCTGTTGTTGGGGCTCAGAAACCAATACCCCAAAATATGATGCTTTGTATATGCCAAACTGAAGAAGAGGCCTCAAGGTCTCTATGTTGTCCCCTCTGCCCCATCACCATCTCTCCCTAAGCACAGGTAAAATTGTTGTCTTGAGTTCCCTTATCTGTCTAAAGTTCAGACTTCCCAAAGAAGAAAACAATTACCTCTGGTTTCTTCCCTGAGTTTTCATTGATTGAACCCATATCCTAGGAAGGAAGACAGAAGTGTATCAACACACCTGGAGAGACTTTTGTCATAAACCATTATCCACTCTATGGGCCCAACATAGACTTTTGCTCCAGACCACTGACGTCCCTTAAACATCATTTATGATTCCCCTAAAATCATCCACACAACCCCATCTCCTCTTCCTCTAAGAAATAGGGTATGTGGGTCTCTGTACCGCACTGGAAACTGCATAATGACTCTTTTTCTCCCCATGCACTTGGTAGTAATACATTTGCGAAGCCTTTTCTCTTACTAATCTGCCTCAGTGTGAGTCGATTATGCAGTTAACCTTCAGAGGGTGAAGGGGAAGTTCCTTTGGCCGCAACACTCTTAATTAGCTTTATGCCCTTGGTTAAGTCACTTTACCTCCTAGGTTTATTTTATTTGTTTGTGAAATAAATTGCCTGAAAAATTATATCAGTTAGAATGATTTTGGCTGCAGGTATCAGATGCATTTTATTCAACTGGCGCAGGAACTAATGGCTCATAGCATACAAAAAGAAGTCTACCGGCAAGGCACTCTTCAGGCAGAATAAATGAAGACCCTGGCTCCATTTCTTCAAAATTCTCTTGGCTGTACCCTCTCTAGGTGTGGACTTCATTCTCAGCGCTAGTGGAATAAGTGGGACATTGCTTTCTTGCTTTCTCGTGTCCTTTTCTTTTTTGTTTTTTTTTTTTTTGTTTTTTTTTTTTTGAGACGGAGTCTCGCTCTGTCGCCCAGGCTGGAGTGCAGTGGTGCCATCTCGGCTCACTGCCAGCTCCACCTCCCGGGTTCACGCCATTCTCCTGCCTCAGCCTCCCGAGTAGCTGGGACTACAGGCACCCGCCACCACGCTCGGCTAATTTTTTGTATTTTTAGTAGAGACGGGGTTTCACTGTGTTAGCCAGGATGATCTCGATCTTCTGACCTCATGATCCACCCGCCACGGCTTCCCAAAGTGCTGGGATTACAGGCGTGAGCCACCGCGCCCGGCCTCTTATGTCTTTTTTAAGAATGAAGAGTACCCCTAATAGTGCTAATGGTTCCAGGGATCATGAGAGTAACTTCCATATGAACTAAATTGCATTGTTCTGGTTTTTGTTTCATCAACAACCTGTGGAGTGCTGAGAAGAGTCCCTGGTAGATAGAGCATTTGATGTGGCTGCTACTGAGGGGGTCTGGTGCACATCGGGAGAAATTCAGCTGTTAGAATTCCAGACAGGTAGGCCTGTTGGCACGCACTGCAAAATAAGTAAGCTGTTCTCAGCCAGTCACACTGGCCCACTGTATTCCCAAAGAAGGACAAGTTCAGAGAAGATTAGTGAAGGTGTTAAAGAAGTGAGGAAAAGAAATCAGCTGACTAGCCAATACTGTTTCCTTAGTTTCTTTCCCCTGGACATTGTGATTGTACTTGTTGGTTTGTGTCCTGACTCCTGCCTGATTTATTTCTGACCTTAACCTGTGTCTTATCATCTTAGATTTATGGAAAAGTTATCTCATTAACTAAAATACGGACTTTCCAATCAAGCTTCAGATCCTCAATTATTATCTGCAGCTGGTAATGAATGCATAGGCCAGCTCAGGCTTAAATGAGTTCCTCTCATCCCTGTGGGATGGATTCAGTGGCAAGCACAAAGCAGTTGCTCAGTAAAGGCTTCTTGAGCTGATACTCTCTCTCCCACTAGAATATGTCTACATCCTCTATCAGATGAGCACCCTTGTGAGTGTGCCCTATTCAGCTTGTTACAGACACATGGATATTTGAACAGTTTTTCACAGGATATATTTCAGTTTCAGAACAAATGTTTTACTATGCAGTAATTGAAAGTTCTTTCCGTTTTTTATTATTGTCCTGAAAATCTGATTATTGACTATTGACTTCACTATAGACCACAAATTTATAGTTGAAAAAAGAATTATTATATTGTAAAGTAAGGGAAAAAGGACTTCTAAACTATCCTGTAAAGAGCCAGCCTCATATGGCCCTTGGATAGCTTTCAAATCTTGAAATATTTTTCCTCATTTTCTCCCTTGTTTTGGATTGAGGGTTTTGTTTGTTTGTTTTGTTATAATTCCATATATGTCTTGTGCTGGCTTATTAGCTATATTTCTTTTTTTTTAAAGATTGCTTTAGTGTATATAGTATGCATCTTTAACTTACCACAATTTACCCTCAATTAATATGATACTGCAATTTCTCTCTTCCAAGGCTTTGTGCTATTGTCATACATTTTATTCCCACATATGTTATAAAAGCAAGAGTATATTGTTATTCATTTTGCTTTTAACAGTGAATTACTTTTTGTAATTTAAAAGTTAAGAAACAATCTCTTTCTTATTTACCTACATATTAACCCTGTTTTTGTGCTTTCTATTTCTTAGTGCTTATCCAGATTTTCACCTGCTATCATTTTGACTCTGCCTAAGGGACTTTCTTCAATATTCTTGGTAATGCAGACTTACTCATAATGAATTTTCTTGGTGTTCACTGTCAGAGAAAATTCCTTATTTCACCCTCATTTTTGAAAGGTATTTTCATGGTATATAGAATTCTACACTGAAATGTATCTTTTATTTTTCCGTTCTTCAAATATACTCATTTGCTGTCTTCTGGATTGAATTGTTTTCAACAAGAAATCTGCTGTCATTCTTATTTTTGTTCCTTTGTATATAATTTGTCTTTGTTTTTGGTGGCTTTTCAGAATTTTCTTTTTATTGCTTGTTATAAACCATTTAATTGTGATATGTGTCAATATAGTTTTGCTCCTGGTTCTTGTGCTTCAGATTTGCAGAGCTTTGAGAGTCTGTAGGTCTGTACATTTTCTCAAAATTGAAAAATTTTGGCCGTTACATTGTCAAATATTT